>NW_026463321.1:0-64156 GCF_021730395.1 Mercenaria mercenaria
AATCAGTAAATGATACATTGTATCAGGCATAGATTAAACAGTGGTCAAATAAAAAGAGAAAGAAATACAAATCAAACTGGCATTGCTTCAAGGAAAAGAGGAAAAGTTTCCATATATATTGTAGAAGGTTGTGGGAGCAAATTGTAAGCTATGTCTGTCTAAAAATATGTATTTTAGTGTCATACCTAAACTATTTTCCGCCGATAACCACTCGGGCACTGTCAGTACATAGTTTTCCTACATTCCATGTCATAAAATCTTCACGGAACCATAACCGGAGACCTACATAAAAGATCTCTGAAAAAAAAAGCCACACGTTCATGTAACACTCTACCCCTCCTTATGTCTTCCTCACAAAGAAAATTCTACCTCTAAGCAGACTCCAAATACTGCATGGATTACCTGAGTCACATGTTATCACCTGTGTGGAGTATTAACTATGCCAAAATTGAGCATCCCTGGGGCTGATAATGACTGTAAGTATCTGTTACTGGACTGAATTCCTGTATTTGTTTTGCTGAACAATCTCGGAGGATTTGATTCGACAGAAGAGTGTAAAATAAAGAAAACTTTCTTCAGAATCAGTTCTTTCAGCTAACTCTCTTTAGGTCAGGCATTGCTGTTGCTTTTTCCATAGACTTCTATTATAATAAGAAATAACCCTGTCAAATACCCCAACATTGAGAAATGACTTTTAAAATATGATTCTCTCAGTAAGACAGCATTTCAAACACATAAAATAGCAAATTTTTATATAGGCATATCCAATCCATTTTCTTACAATTTTTCTACATGACAAACCTATCCCCCTTGTGGAGTGGCATTCAGAGGCAAAATGCCAACTGACGCCTATATTCTAAATGGAGAATTGAAAAGTCAAACATTCAGCCACACCTGAAAATTATTGCAAATTTCACAGAAAACACTGCAATGCTTGATTTTGACACACATTTCATGATTGTAAACATAACCTTTTAATTCATTTTACGTCTCATTTAATATTAAGGGGTTCTTAACACTTTTTTTTCAACCAATTTTTAGCCGCGTTTCAATTCCAACCTCAGACCTATACCGAGTCTAAGGTGGCAGGGGAGTGCAGATTTGCGAATTCCACATTGACGTGTGGGTACCAGTGTTGAAATATCCATAGAAATCTCGTTTTTGCTTATTTCTCTTTGAAACTACTATGGACTATTGCAGATACTATAGACTACATAAAGACAACTCTCCGGTCCTATGCACCTGTCGCTTTCCATGCCAGATGTAGTGAAAATTGGCCAAATCACCCAAATTTTATAGACCAAAATTAGCCTAACCGGGCCTCACTTTGAACTCTGCCATTCATCCATTTTGTATTTTTAAATCCAATTTCGTAGCATTTATGTATAGTGCGAACATAGATGCATACCCAGGTGGTGTGGAATGTGTCTCCCAATCACCACTTTATTTCCCTAATTTTCACTTGAAAAAAAGTGGATGGATAACAGCCGAGCGTCTGGCCGACTTTTGTTCTGATGTTTATGTTTTAGCCTCAACCGGAAGTACGGAGCTAGGAATTTTAAAACACCCGCCATGTAGAATCATTAACCGTTCCTTATTCCCCAGATATATTAAAGAATTAATAATGATAAATAACCAGTAAGATAGATATGCCTTTATATCTACCCTGTCCTGTTTATACAGAAAATCGACAGGGGCCAAACTACGAAACCGCTCCCCTGCCACCTTAAGTTTTTAAGATGTTTAAATAAAATAAAATGTAACCTGTCCTGAATCCTAAGACACTTATAGTGATATCAACTGAACAAAAAGTGTTGCCGTACCTTGCAAGATAGCCGGTGAATAAGCCAACAAAAGTGCCCACCCCTCCAAGCAAAAATCAGCCAAAATTTGCATTCTGAATCAAAGTAACCCCGAAAAACTATTTACTGCCTTTAAAGTTAATTTCACATGATATTTACATTTTAAAGCCTTTCAAATGTTAAAACCATGTACTTATAATATAATTTTGGTATACAAATGCAGATTACCGTACTTATCCTATCGGGACACCCTTTAAAGGCCACCCATCCATCCTTTGGGGCCACCCCAGCCACTATATAGCTTAATGGCATTGCTAGATATAGACACATGTGTTGCTTTTAAACAAAATGGCATTAATAGTCATTATTTAGGCACTAATTTCCTCTTTTGGCCGTTTTATGATACGAATCCTACTGGCTGGGGGTCCTTAGCTTCATTATTATATGGCCACCTACTGCCATTTTGGGACTCGCTAGGCCGAATTTAGTACTCAGGAATGAATAAAAACCACTATAGGTTACAGTTCATTCCGTAATGGATTTAAATACATGCAAAAAGTCAATATTTGACTGGTTTGAAAATTTGTCTATTTTCCTAAGGTGGCAGGGGAGTGCAGATTTGCGAATTCCACATTGACGTGTGGGTACCAGTGTTGAAATATCCATAGAAATCTCGTTTTTGCTTATTTCTCTTTGAAACTACTATGGACTATTGCAGATACTATAGACTACATAAAGACAACCCTCCGGTCCTATGCACCTGTCGCTTTCCATGCCAGATGTAGTGAAAATTGGCCAAATCACCCAAATTTTATAGACCAAAATTAGCCTAACCGGGCCTCACTTTGAACTCTGCCATTCATCCATTTTGTATTTTTAAATCCAATTTCGTAGCATTTATGTATAGTGCGAACATAGATGCATACCCAGGTGGTGTGGAATGTGTCCCAACCACCACTTTATTTCCCTAATTTTCACTTGAAAAAAAGTGGATGGATAACAGCCGAGCGTCTGGCCGACTTTTTGTTCTGATGTTTATGTTTTAGCCTCAACCGGAAGTACGGAGCTAGGAATTTTAAAACACCCGCCATGTAGAATCATTAACCGTTCCTTATTCCCCAGATATATTAAAGAATTAATAATGATAAATAACCAGTCAGATAGATATGCCTTTATATCTACCCTGTCCTGTTTATACAGAAAATCGACAGGGGTCAAACTACGAAACCGCTCCCCTGCCACCTTAAGATTTATTCTACACTATCCGTATAGATGACGTTACGCCATATACACATGCATATATATATATATATATATATATAGAATACACATTCAAGTTCTGATCTAGCCGCTCATTGCTTTACATCATATATTTTATACATTCGTTCACTACGCGTGTGCTGTTATTTGTATTTGTTACATAAGGGAGATAAAGAGTGATATTCTTGCTCTGTATATCCCAATAATTGTTTCCCTTCAAGTATCATTGCAGCACATTTACTTTCAAAAATTGTAATGTACTCACGTCACCAGTATTATGTATTATAATCCGTTTTGAAGTCTAAGCGTAATTATTGCTATAGATTGCCTTCTTAAAACATCATCATTACCATCCGTTCATTTTAAAGCATAATCGTTTTCATTTTTATAATCTTCTCTTCATTATCATCGTCACCGTAATTCTATTATTTGCTTTTATATCATCATCATCATCATCAACGTCATCATCGTCGTCCTCTTCTTCTTCATGATCATTATAAAAACCATATCTCCATTATCTCTACGAAACAGCCTAGATCAAGTGATGAAGGTTACAATTTAATTCAATTAAAATCTTCATTATAAAATATATCTTTGTTTTTATCACAAAAATCACAATGAAATCTGGGTAATATAACACAATTGACTTGTTAATGGTAATTGTGCATGTTGCAAGATCTCGAAAACTAAATGAATATTTATACAAACGCTGAACAATTAGGGTCTTTTCTGTAATTGTTCTATTCATCATACTATCCCCTCTTCAGAACACTGAAAAGCAACGTAACAGCAATATTTCCCTATCCCAAGGAAACTATTATCATGATTATACAGCAATTTCTCTAACTACCAAACTGGTTCAAAGGCGTGACAAGGAAACGTTGCCTTCGCCAAAATGTGAATTTTATTGTCCGTATAAGGGAAAGCGAATTATTTTGTATATAAGCGGACAAATCATCAATGTGAAAATGGAAAATATGGTGCACTTACTGTCACTGAAATATAACATAGTTTCTTCTAAAAGATAACATAAATGTCTAAAATGTTGAAATTTAGTAAAATATTGTATAACATACTGCTTTTCAGTACATGTTTATATTAACAAGTATTTCTTTATTATTTTGTTTTTGTGCCCTTTACAGCTAAAACCCAGTTATGTTCTTTTATCATTTTAGTCTATATCAGGTACCTTAAAAGAACCAAAACTATTGTACAATATCATTACAAACGGCTTAGCTTTAATCCATGTAATATTTAAAAGGCACAGAACAGCTTGATTAAGTATGAAAGCATATTTATATGGTAAATGAAATAAAATATTACATAATGTTTAAAGGACAAATATTCCAAGAGATACAATATGATTTTACCCAAATATCCTAGCACTAAACGGTCGTCGCACATTTCTCCTTCCAACCAATTCGCTCAAACTTGTCACTATATCATATTGTATAGAATGTGTGAACACAGTTGATTGGGCAAATATGGTGTTACTCTGTTTCCCACAAATGTAAATACTTCTGACATATAAAACAACATTGTAATTACTATAAAATTAAACCAAATTATTAGGCAAATTGTGATTAATACAGGAAATGTATTGGAAACTTTGTGATATCAGTTATATACGTTGCAATCATGTTGTCTGTCTATGCCGAATTCATAGGCTACTATATCCTGTTTAGTTTGTCATTGCTAACAAGTATAAAAAATAAAGTTAGGTTACATTTGGTTGTACACCCACCGAATCCAGGCTTTATTCTGCGTTTTCCGGATAAATGAGGTTACGCCATCACTTCCGGTTTTTTCAAACGTGCAGAACTACCATAAACATTTTTTAATCGATAGATATACTATAAGGAATAAAGAAGAATAATCAAGGTATTTGATTTTTGTTTCACGTTAATGGTTTTGTTATAAAATACAAATGACTACATAAATCTTTTATTAGACTGATATAGTTATCTATACATCATTTAAAGCACGACGGTCATCTAACACGTCGGACGTAAATTTGTGTTCCCCAAAACCGGTGAAATCACATGAAATCCCATTCTGAAAGAATTTGAATCCATTTCATGTAGAAGAAACCGTTGCTGCTGATATAAATTTTCAAAAGCAAATCCGATAACATCATTTTTTTGTACCGCGTTTGTATATATGTGCGTGTTTTCGCTTATATAATCTGTGAAAAGATCCTTTGTAAGCATAAAATCCCATCAAGCAATATAAAAGCACTCTCCGTTTGAATGAGTCTGGTCATAAGAGGTAATGAAATGTGAAATGAAACACCCCGAACGCCCATTTGCACCGGTATATAAATAAACGGAACTATATGATCATTAATTATTGAATGCACTCTATTATCTCAAAGGATATCAGAATTATGATATATTATACTTTTATCTGACGCCAAATAATAAGGTTTCTGTTACAACTCGACAGCGTGTCGAGCCTATTTGAAATACAAACTCTCTTATAGGAAAAACAAAAACACAAATGGTATCATAATATGAGTAAGGTTATGACTCCATTGGTGTTTAAACTGACAATCTCGGACTGAGTGGCCTCACTTTATCCAGTAGTCAAGCACTCTCCCTTTGAATTAAATGTTTTCGTCCCGACAGTATTTACAAGTTCTTCTTAAATTTAAACAAATGAGTTTGAATCCCGGTACACTACCCTCTGTTATTTCCGAGATTCGCCCGTGTGTCTCCCGCGTAACTAATAGGCCAGTACTGCAGACTAGTTCAGGGACTTTGCGTGTATTGGTGCTACAAACGGGCAGGTTAAAAATGAGACTGCCTATGCACAAAGTGCTGGGTCAAATAAGCAGAACAGGCCTAATCTTATGGGCTTTTGTCTTTCTATTCTTGAGGTCTTTTCTCGCTCAGTCCGTTATTCCGTCTGTCCATCAAATTTTTATGTGTACTCAACTCCAACAGTTTTCACGATTCAAATTAAACTTGGTATACATCGTCATCAGGTGGACATGCCCATGTTGTCCAGACCTTCATCCCATGTATGGTCTTTTTTCTAATTATTGTTTACACGCGTAATACACACATATATATTTTATTGAAATAGAACAAAAAATATTTCAGACACCGTGGTCCGACATTGCTTAGGCTTGTAATATCGTGAGCGGTTCTCACTTTTTATGCAGTAAATTTCAATTTTAAGTGCATCATGCCTGACAAAGATGTGTTCTGCGACACGCAGAAACCATTTACCTATTGCCAACTTTATTTGAATGGTTATGCATATCAACTTTTGCTATGTCAAATTTCAATTTTTGTCCTAACTGCGACCTTTATTCTGCCTTAATCACTGAACTGTTTTATCTCCGAAGGACCTCTGATTGTACCTCACATGCTTTAAAAACACACGTGTTCATTGCAATAGAGCGAAACACAGTGGACCGATATTACTGAGGCTTTTAATGTCATGTGCGGTTCTAATTTTGTCCGGCGTAAAATTTCAAGTGCGTGGAACCCTATAGTTTTGTGATAGACTGAAACAATTCATCCAGCGCCAAATATATTTCAAATCGTAATTCATATTAACTTTGGCTATGTATGAATTCTATTTTTGTCTAAATTCAGTCATTCTGCCCTATGCACTGAACCGAGTTAGCAATGAAGCATATCATATTGTAATTCCAAAGCTTAAATGCAAATAGACATTTTCGTTGCAATAGAGTGACTTGTACAAATGTGCTAAGACTGGTAATGTATGTGCGGTTCTCACTTATCAGAGGTAAAATGTCATTTGAGCGCCTTGGACCGTATGAGTTCTGTGACAGACAAAAACAATTCAAATAGCTCAAAATATAATTCAAAATTTATACATATGAACATTTGATTTATCAAAACATTATTGAGATGGTCATTCTGTCGTTACAACTTAGCCAGTTTGGCACCAAACCTCTTCTACTTGTTGTTCAAAAGCCCAATAAACAGATATCTTGCAATAGAGCGGAAATCATTCTATTCAGTGTTCCGATATTACTGAGGCTAGAAATATCGTGTGCGATTTTCACTTTTCCGGTGTAAAATGTAAATGAACCGTTCAAGATTGAGTTCTCTGACAGACAGAAACAATTCATACAGTGCAAAATATATTTCAAAGGCTATGCATATGAACCTTTGCTGCGTAACGTTTCAAGTTTTGACCCAATTATTAAGACCATCAATTTGCCCTAACCACGAAACCAATTTGGCTCTGAGGTACCTCAAATTGTAGTTCACAAGCTTAATAAAGAGATATATTTTCGTTCAACAGAGCGAAAAGAAACACACCTTAGTCAAAGTGATCCGTAATTACTAAAGCTTCAGACAGTCATTTTGTCCTAACCATTGACCCGATGTGGCAGCAAATGTTTTCATTGCAATAGAGTGAAAAACATCTCAGACACATTTTCCCGCATTTGCTTGAAGTCCAAATATTGTGCATAGCTGTCATTTTTTACTTCATTAAGTTTGAATTTGGAGTACGTTGGGCCGTATGAAGATGAGTTCTGTGACAGACAGAAACAATTCACGCAACGCGAAATATATTTCAAAGATCAGGTATATTAACTTTTGCTATGTGAAATTTCAATTTGTGTCGTCCTGCCCTAGCAACTGAACCAATTTGGCAGCGAAACCCCTCTAATTGTAGTTCACAAGCTTAATAGAAATTATAAATCAATGTAATAGAGCAACTAGCACTTTAAACACTGTGGCCGCATATTACTAAGGCTTGTAATTGCGTGTGCGATTCTGACTGTGTCAGGTGTAAAAAAAGTTATTTTGGGTTCGTTGAGTCGTGTACGAATGAGTTCTTTGGCAGAATGAAACTTTTCATCCAGCGCGAAATACCATACGCCATGTATGTTAACTTTCCCGATATAAAATTTCACTGTTTGGTGGAATTAGGACTGTCATCATCCTGCACTAAGCACTAAACCGATTTTTGCAGCAAAACCCTTCTAATTATAATTAAAAAGCTTAATACACAGATATATTTCTATTGCAATAGGGCGAAAAACATCTAAGTTACAGTGGTTCGATATTACATACGTTTTTGGTTCTTAAGGTTTGCTTTTTATATATTTATACACGAGCATTTTTATGTTTTACATGCCATGCCTTTTTGTTTCCATTACGTGTGTTAGAGATTCACCTGGAGGGGATTACTTTTATTTACACAGTCCCATGTCTTTGGAACATGGTGGGGGTAAGAGTGAGGTTGGGTGCGCACCATAAACCGGTTTAAGCTCCCCAGTGGTATTTTTGCCACTGACCGTTCCAAGGCGGTGCCCCACTGTGTTCCTTTGTTTGTTCGTTTTGTCCTTGTGTGTTGACTTTGTGTGCGCGCTTGTGTGTATGCTTATTGTTCGTCTTGTCCTTATGTGTTGGCTTTGAGTGTGTGTGTGTGTGTTGTTCGTTTTGTCCTGATGTGTAAGCTTTGAGTGTATGTGTGTGTGTGTGTGTGTGTGTGTGTGTGTGTGGTGCACGCGTTTGCGTGCTGGGGGTTCGTTTTGAGGAGGCTGCGCTTTTGGTGCTTGGCATTCCCTGTTTGATATTTTTCTTTGTTTTTTTTACAAGTAATAAGCGGTCTCCAGTTATTGACAGAACACCGTTTTCCGCCTCAGTGACCCTGTGACCAGCTAATGAAAACAGCAGGAGTTACCTAATTATCCATAGTAAACATCTTTTAAAGATTAAAGGCAATTATGTCAACCGTTGTCCATTTGTAAGTTCGAAACCGTTATCAGTTTCAATGTTATTGTATCTGTGGCCTACTGATCCAAAAGTCTATTGACACGACACGTTTGATAGCTCAATGCCAACACATTTAACCTTTACCCTTGCCAAATTTCTGAAATAAACTGGTCCTTCATTCAATTTGGGCAGTACCACTTATCATTCAAAGGGGTGTTCACTGAAAATTTAATGACTGAATAGCGAACAGTGCAGACCATGAATATGCAAGCTGATCTTTGTCTGCACTGGTCGCAAAGGCAGAATCACTTGCCGCCAGCAGTCTAAAGGTTAAGAATAAATATAGTGATGCACTCCATGAAACATCTTTGGTGATATATATTTCTCAATAAATAAGATTTGCTAGTCATGTTGAATACTTCAATAAACGCAAACAATACATTACCAAAAGTTCTTTAGCAGGGTCGCAACAACCTACCTTAAGATCAACATACCAGCCATAAGAGGGCAAGTGGTTAGGGTCACTGACTTCAAATTACCTGCCATTCCTTGATGTGGGTCCAAGTCTCACTTTGGGCATAGAATACTTCAACTGATGGCCGACCGGTGGTTTTACTCAGGTGGTCCATAATGAAAAAAAAATGCCCAAAGGCGTACATGAAATATTTTACCACCATAAGCTGGAAAGTGTCCAAATGTCATATAAGTGTGTCTGTGTGACGTAAAACCAAACAAAACAACATATGTTCAAGAGCTCGATTTCTATTCACTGAAAAAATAATATAGGAAATTTACAGGTACTTATTAATTTCGTAATGAAACTAGTTAGGGCGTAACTGTATTAAACGTAGATCTATGCAAGTCTGCCCAATCATCCTTCACAACTTTACCTGAGGTAAACTAAGTTGCCATGATCTTTTGATAAGATAACATTTTGTTTTATATGTCTTGATAAGATGGTAAAATTTAGATATAGATAAAAACAGATGATCAAATTACATGTAAAATAAAGAAAATTTAGATACTGAAGCAAAAGAATTATTCTAATCACTTTGTTGATACCAATAGATGTAGCTCTACTGCTAAAAATAGAAATGGAATATCTATTTCAAGGTTATACTACCAAAATACCAGGGAAAAAAATAAAAAACAAAACCCCCCAAAAAAACTATAATTTAAAAATGTTTTTGATTAAGTTGGTTGCGTATTTGAGGCCAAACTGTGAATGATATACAGGCCTGAGTTATCAATTATGGTGGATGATTCATGACATTCCGGTATTTCGCATTGGCTTGCGCGTGGTTTACGCCAAGACGAAATTTAATGTTTTATTGTTCTGCGTTGGCGGGCGCGCCAAATTGACACATGTTTTTTAAAACATTCGTTATGCTGCTTTGGCGTATGCACCATGGCGACACAATGAAATGTTCTACAAAAAGCGGTGTGCACGACAACGCGACATAACGAATTTTTATAATCAGCCACCACCATCAACAAATTGTCAATGCGATATTATAGGTTAGTTTATACTTATTCGCTTTAGATTGATTGTGAAGCAAGTTCCGCAGCTTTTAGTAACCATTCTCGGCAACCATTTCCTTTTGGAATCCATCGACATGAGGGTACGAGATAAAAGAAGTCAGTGTCCCTTTTAGTGCTAGGCGACAAGCAAGGTTGGTACTTGTACCATTTTCACGTCTTTGGTATGACGCGGCCCGAGATCTAACTAACGATCCCCGCACTCCAAGCGGACACTCTACCACTAGTCGGCCTAGGCGGTTATGTGATGTTATAGCAAAACATGAATACATAGGTTACAAAATATGAGGTAGAATTTCTATTAGCGTTGAAAAACCGGTGCATTCGAGTTCATCGATACAGTGTGTTACATCAATTGGACATAATCTGTGCTGCACTTCGGTATATTAGTTTGTCCTCTCATATTTCAAAGACAGACAATTATTTAGATAAAAGTAATTTGATTTCGGCTGTTATTAGGTCAAGGAAACCCCATACGCAGGTCAATGTAAATAAAGCAGATAACAATATCAGTCCTTATGTATAACTTATTTCTACTATTGTATCATAGACAACAAGTCCAGAACTATAACAGAAAAAGCCATATTCACAGAACGCAGTCGTCGCCCATAAAGTACTCCAAATGGAAACGTGGGGTAGGTGTACACGCAGGTTTCGAACCTTAACGAAGGCTATGATGAAACATAGAAGTTGCAAACAGAATCAAACATACATGAAAAAGGAACACAACTGGGAACGGCATCAGAACGGTCAGTGGCAAAACCACCACAGAGCGGTTTAAGCTATATACTTATCGAAGCTTATATTGCCTCTTGATATTTTCACAATATTTTTAATAATCAGTGCTGTAACCAGCCCTGAAAAAAACACCGAGGCAGAATTCTTTCGGAAAAGAGTTGTAACATAGTTACATTTGTACATATTTGTATTATCATGTGTTGATGAATTATTGTTTTGTCATTGATTTTATTTACTTTTGATGTTTATTTAAATCGCATACATGTATTACATATATATATATTGCATTTCAATTTTGTCTTAAAATTATACGTGTAACCAATTTGCCAGATCACGAATTCTATTTGCAAACTTGTAAACAACAGATGTTATATGAGTGCTACATCACGTTCCTTATTAACATTTGTCATAACTATATTCTCCAAGTTTTTTCACATGCGTTTAAATTCATGATGTATAATTTTAGTAATATGTTAATCCAAAGGTGATATATATGAAGTCTTATCTAATCAAGATTCTAACTATCGCGTGATTTGTAATATCCGCCATGCTACTAGAGTAGGTAGAAATTATAACTTAACTGCCAATCAAAAATGTTTTACAGTAACTGTAAGTCTAACTGTGAGACACCAAGATATATGTGCTATAAAAATTTGTATTCTTAGATTCATGATTATCTTTTCTGTTTTCTGTTTTGTTTTATCTGAGTAAGCATGAAATAAGAATAAATGTGGTAGTAAACCTTGTAACTAAACTTTTACGATCACGGAGTGACTACGCTCAAGAGTGTTGCATATATGGGCTTAGGTACAAACTAATTAATTTGAACATTTTGTCTTCAATTATAAGAAAGCACATGGAGTTGTGGAATATGTTAAGGTAGGGTTACAGGGGCACATCCTGAGATTTCTTTGAAAACCTGCAAGGCAAAATGATGTATTTTACGTCATTTTAGACTGAAAATCTGAACAAACAGTTTTGAAATGTACACACAACTTGTCTGCAATATTGGAGCCAAGCTGAGATCGGGGCAGTCCTGCTTGAAAAGTTTTGACACTACAATACAACACTGTTGGTTTCAAGCCATTTCAGACATAACTCTGAGCCCATCACTTTAAAATTTACACACTACTCGCCTGCATAATTGGGCTACACGTAGAGAGTTGGGTTCGGGGTCCTCCCTAAGAAATTTAGACAAAGCTGTGCAGTTTAAGCAAGCTTTGAAAGAATATCTGAGCAAATAAGATTAAGAAGTTTGCACCAGTCGCCTGCATAATTGGAATACAGGTAAAATGGGATTTCAAGGGTCCTCCCCAAGAAACTTTGAATTTATAAAGACAAAATGGTGCATTTTAAGACATCTCCGATAAAGAATTTGAGAGAATCAGGTTGAAATGTACACATTATCCGCCTGCATAACTTGAGTACAAATAGAAGTGGGTGTCCAGGGTCTTCCCCGGAAATTTTTGAATTGATACAAGATTAAATAGGGGGCCTCCGTGGCCGAGTGGTTAAGGTCGCTGACTTCAAATTACTTGCCCCTCATCGATGTGGGTTCGAGCCTCACTCGGGGCGTTGAATTCTTCATGTCAGGAAGTCATCCAGCTGGCTTACAGAAGGTCGGTGGTTCTACCCAGGTGCCCGCTGGTGATGAAATAATGCACGGAGGGACACCTGGGATCTTCCTCCACCATCAAAAGCTGGAAAGTCGCCATATGACCTATAATTGTGTCGTGTCGGTGCGACGTTAAACCCAACAACAACAACAAGAAGATTAAATAAAGCATGTAGGACATCTCTGACAAAATCCTAGCAAATCAGGTTAAAATGTACGCATTCGTACAACTCGTCTGTGTATTTTGAGTAAAAGTAGAGGTGGGATTCAAGAGCCTCTCAGGGAAATGTGGAAAATTCAGTTAGGCAAAACTATGCATTTAAAAGTCATTTCAGACAAATGAATCTCAGTAACTCAGGTTGACAGGTTTACCGTACTAGACTGGTAAATCGCAGAACATGTAGCGGGCTCAGAAACTGTTAAGTTCCATAAGAAAAGTATGTTTTTAAAGCCGGTTTAGTCACGAAATTGTTAGCAAAACGCTATGTGATTTACAAGCAAAAGTACAAAATTAAAATCAGTTTTCAGTACACAGAAATCCTGAAACGGGCAAGGAATATATACATTACAAAAGTAATATCAACGAAGAGGATTTGAATAAACCTTTTACAGAAATAAATTTGCTTCATTGAATATATAGACTAGATCTACTAGGCATAGACTGTCATGAAAACAGAGAAAATAGGAGATAAATTACGTTAGATTTTTGTATTGAATTATCTGTTTTGAACAGAAATTGTGAATTTTATAGATATAGCAATTTTTATAAAAACAGAAGTAACTTACAAGACGGTGTAAATAAAGTTACTCGCTTCCAGGTCATCCCCTTACACACACAATAATAACCACGGGAATACATGATAAAACACATAAATGCTCAGGTAAGATAAATAAACTAAAACCCATGGAACCTGTAAACGCATGTACTCAATGACAAAAGACGTATGCTTACCCATGGGACCATAAAATGTATGTACTCAGTGACTTGGCAGAAGGCTGGACCCTGTTAACGGTACTTTGTTATAAATGCAGGAGGAATTATTTAGAAATATGTACTATTTGGTTTTGTATTTTGTTTAAGATCATGTAAACAATCTTGTCACCAAACCTGTATTTATATTTAAAGAATGCATTCGACTATCATAATACAACAGTTCTCATTGTAGTAAAAACAAACGAGGTTAAAGCATGCATAGATATGGTATGGAAGCACTATGATTTTAAATATTATCAATTTTTGCAAACAAATGAACACACACATTTTAAAACCAGTTTTGTTATTTAATATATGTTCTGGTTATCTTGAATTGATATCTTAAATATACGGCTCATGGTGTAGCTAAACTTTTGATCATAATTACGTTAACTGTCATTGCAGACTGTACTGTTCCATCAAGAGTCTTCTTTAGCCATGTTTTACTAGCTTTGTACGCTTTAACGATATTGACGAATGGTATCAAAAACGGTATTAGTCCATCAATTTCATTCATTAGTTCTTCATTTTCTACTGATTGTGTTTCTCTATGATGCAGATTAAGCTCTACAACTGATAACTGTTCCTGAATATTTGACGCTTCGGCATCTTGCTCAAGAGATATCGCATCTAGTTTAAACTGATTCCTGTAGAATTCTTTCTCTTCCATCAATATGCGTACATCTGCGCCATTTATACGAAGAGCAAAGGCAGCACGCAGTGCTATTCCTGGTATTCGCTTTTCTAAAACACATTTCTTTCCTTCTATTACCGATTTTGTCATGGCGAATAAGGAAAGAGTAATTGCAGTATGCTTTTTCTCACTTATCTCTGAAGCATCGCGAATAATTCTTTCTTCTAGTTTTGCAAAATCGAACAAATTTCTTTCGTAATTGTCAATTATAAATATCCTGTCTTCACAGTTAAAGCATTCAAGATTCTTTTTACAGTCTTTAAATACTTTTTCTTTTAAGCTTTCTTCCTCCTCACGTGTCATTATCTTTTTCTTTTTTTATTCATTTCATTTTCTATGTCATTACCAAACATAGATCTAACAAAATAGAAACATTTTCTTGTCATTTCTACCGCATGTGCAAGCCATATGTCATATTCAAAAAATCTCTTAGACGTTATTAAAATGAAGTAATTGAATATTCGAAAATCAACCTTAGCAAGGTATTCTTCTCTTGGGAAGTTTTTGGTACCTACACCTGGGAAATCCCAAATAAGAAAATTTTTATTCTTCGGATGTACGTAAGATTTTTTTTCATTTGTTGTCTCGTGCAAACCCACAGCCGCTGCGCCTTCATCGCTAGGCTTAAGACCTAGCAAGGCATTTATAAACGAAGATTTCCCTACCCCAGACTGCCCAAGAACTGCAATATTAATGTTTTCATTTTTCCATCCATCAAGATCCTCAAATATTGCCTGACTAAGGCCAGCCACACCTTGCTTTTGAAATGTGGATTTAAACTCCTCTGATCTCTTGTCCATTACGCTTTTCCATTTTTTATTCTTGTATCCATTCCTGTAAGTAAAACATTATTGCATCTTATCCGTAGATGTCATTTTACTGACATATGTAGAATTGCAAACCAATAAAGCTTGCCTCTACGTACATTAAAAGTAAGCACATACCATATTTTAGTTATTTATAATATAAGATACAACGGACCGAACAATTGAAACTCTAGGTTTAGGGAGTGGGTGTAGATATGAAGATTTCAAAATTGATTTCAAATTATAAAAATGTATGGTGTAATTTTGAGCGAATTGTGTTAAGTTATACAGGCATTTCAATATTTGAATATTTAGTGTACCTAGTCGTAAGAGCTGGGAGCTTGGAGGGGCGCAATCGTTTGAAGATAATTGTATATATGCATACTTTGGTTTCGTATTAGTAAAGCCATCAAAGAAACTCAATGAAAATATTTACAGAACTTAATCCTTAACTTTATCTTTATATTTCTAAATTCTTTTATCTCTTGTCTTGCTAGATTCTTTGTTGTTTCTTTCCTTGTTTTTTTTCTCCTCTTCGTTTGATATGAATATTACATAAATTACGAACTATGAACTGCTTATTTTTTTAAATTTTGTTAGCAAAGGTCCGTCATTAATATTGGTAAAACCTTTGACCCGGCCCATTTCTTTTGAACAAATTATATGTTCTGTTCCTGTTTCAAAATTTATTTTTTTGTGTACTTATAATGCTACATGTTTTCAAAAGCAATAAAATATAATTAAATCAAATAAAAACTGAAGTCAAAAGTTGTCTATTCAATATTTTATAAAGCAGCTAACAAGGTATTTGATATTTAGCGAACGTTTACATATAAGTTAATATAGTTAATGCTCAACACAGTCATCATTTACAGCTCAAATAGGGGCACCAAATTGACTTTGCAGGGTATAGGTCCAATCACTTGAACCGCCAAGGCAATGTGCATCTATGGTATCTCTCATAACAAAGTATAAAGGCTTACTCAAAATGCTTTTGGTTCATATTCCAAAGTCAGCAGTTTTAGACGAAAGCTAGACTAAGTGATGACCATATTTGCTTTGTTAAAGACATTTACAAATTCAAAATTTCCGTATATATATTTAATGAACACACGGTAAACGTTTAATTAAATGCACAACATGGGTAGCAAAAATATCAAAATGACTAATGAAGTATTGTATGTGTAGTAAAAGGTATTCAATTCTGAAAAATAAGTTCACTTCGTGAGTTTGTTTACATTACATGCCAGTCAGAACGTACAAACATTACCTGAGTCACAGGTGTACAAATACGTCAATCTTGGTACGTCTTTTTCCTTTTTTGAAATTTTGGCCTCTTGCTATATGTTTTTAAAAATGAAATCATGTCCATCGGAATATGTTTCTTCTCTTACAGAGGAAACCTATCACAGGATGGAAAGTTTATTATTCGTGCCTACTCGGCTACCGTCCCATCCGATATGCAGACGTTCAAATATAACTGCCATTGTGTACATATCACTATTGAATAATCTAATATAATTTGAATAAGTTTAGCATTTCCAAGCACTCTACAATATGTTTCAATAAAATCAAACCTGTATGTCGACGGAATTACTACAATAGTACATATACAATTAAAGCGGATAAAACTTTGCGCATGCGTATGAATAGCGTTGTTTTTGATTTTAGTTAATCTGTCCTGTGTGATTAGTTGCGATGTTGATAATACGAAATCATCATATATAGAAGTAAGTAGATTTAGATAGCTATTCCGAAACGATCAGCTTGAATTGATAGAAGTAATCTCGTAAGGGAAATGATGAATTATATTCTTATGTAATCAGTTTTCATTTAAGCTTGGTTCATATGAATCCTTTCTATATTTCTTATAACAATTACTATGAATTCGCTGGCTTTAAAAAATATAATATCCAAATGGAGTTTTCATTATAGACTTGATAAAATACTTAAAAAATTTTTATATTTATTTACATGTTAGATAAAAAAAGTGAGCGCATGGGGAAAAATGTACACTAGAACATTTATCAATTTCAATTTTAGTTTTTAACAAACAAACAATTATACTATAAAGTAAGTTTAAAAGTATTAACTCTCATAATTTGTTTCAGAAATGGCTGCTTCATCGCATGACGAGTTGTTGGAAATAAAAGCGGCCACTCAAAAAATAAAAAATGTGCTAGAAAAGGGCGGTCTTGAAGGACTACGAAAGGAAATAAATGAGAATTTATATCTTTGGCAAGAAACACAGCTGAATGTGGCAGTAACCGGAAGTTCCGGCGCAGGAAAATCGACATTAATAAATGTGATGATGGGCTTGAATGAGGACGACGAGGGAGCAGCACCAACCGGGGTCACTGAGACAACTTTGGCAATATCTACGTACAAGAAAGAAAATAGCAGAGTGACATACTGGGATTTACCTGGTGTTGGCACACCAAATTTCCCGAAAGATACATACGTAGAGAGAGCGAAACTGAAGGACTATGACTTCTTCATTCTGATGGCTAGAAGCAGATTTACCGCGAATGATGCCTGGTTAGCAAAGCAGATACAAAAACTAGGTAAAAGGTATTACTTTGTAAGATCGCATATCGGCCAAGATATTCAGAATTATAAGAGGGCTTATCCAAACGCGGAGTCTGAAAAAGAGCTGAACGTCATCAGAAACGAATGTGAAAACAAACTGAAGGAAGAGGTTCAAGAAAATACCACAATTGTCGGACAATCAATACATTTATTTTTAATAGATAGCTTTATGTGCGAAAGCTACGATTACAACCAACTTGTAGCTGCGCTTATTAGAGAAACCGGTGGATTGAAAGCAAGCATTTTAGCGACAAGTATCTCTTCTGCTACACAAGAGATTATAGATAAGAAATGCCGCGGCCTCTTCATCAGAATTCAGTACGTGTCTTTTCAGTCTGGAATGAGATGTACAGTTGCTTCAGCCGAGCACGAGATGAAAGATGTTTTCGAGCATGAAAGTAAATATTATCGAGAGGTGTTTGAAATTGACGATGACACACTGAAAGTCGACGGAGACTTGTTCAGTCTTTCAAAACTTGACACTTACATGAAGATAAAACAGCTAAAACGAATTGATAAACGTTTAATCACATCACATGTGATGGGGATAAAAGAAAGCATAAAACACTTCAAAAAAAAGATAAGATCCGATTTAGATAATATGAATATAGGTCAGAGGAACTTTATTTGCATAGTATTTAACATGTTGTTAACGTACATGAAATGCATGCATAAAATTGCTAGAAATCTTTTCCAAAATGTACCAATTCAGGTTGCCAAAGAGTGCGCTGTTAAAACAGGGCTTTAAACTGACAAGTAATGTATTAAAAAAAAAGAAAACAATACATGGAACAAACTATTTCGGAACAAGTTTTCTTTTAATTTATGTAAGCCACAATTGCCAAATACACGGTTCACGTTCATTTATTAAATGATTTTTTTTTCATCTGAGTTTCGTTTCAGCAATATTCATGTCTTTTATATTAATTTACTTTGCATGATATGATATCTAGTAAACTTTAGGTTTAGTATTGCTGTAAGGTATACAATGTAGTTTTTATTATTACATGTGAGTCATTGTTTAGATATCCATAACGCTACAATAATAATTTTAAAATCGGATCATTATAAAAAAAATATGAACTTTCAAAATTAAGGAACATGGCTGACAAAGAAGGTAGACATTTTAGCGTTAATGAAGACATATGTACACTGCTGAATTATGTCTTTATGAAATACTTTTCAAATATTTTTCAAATAGACGAATATTGACTGTTGTTGAGTTTAAGATAGAAATCATATTGTTTTCTTTCTCTCCTGTTCGAAAACAAGAGAAATTACGTTTTCATAATATAGTTAAAATGAATATCTAAAACAGATCTAATCATACATTTTGTTTTCGCTGCCATTGAAATAAAATGGCCACCAATTTGATTAAATATTGAAAATCTAATTCTGAAAAATCTTACTGTGCCTAAAATTATTTAAGAAAACCATGCAGACAAAATAATGATTACTAGAAAAGCATGACCTTTTCGTTCCAACTATGACTATTGATTGCGAACTTTATCAGGGAAGGGTCATTATGAAAGGAAAAAGTATTTATGAGCTAATTTACTTTTGACATAATCCGACTCCAGATGTTCATTTTTTACTTTGTTCATTATGTTTCAAGTTGCATCGTTTATTATGTATTTATATTGGAAATAAAATATGATTCTGTCAACTATACTTTCTTTTCATTCACCAGACAGTCTCGCTTTTATTTGTTAATTAATACATTCTTTACAGAAAATGCTGAAAATGTCTATTATAGTTTTATGCAAACTTTCCGTGGGTGAATTGATAATTAAAAATTTTATATTTAATTGGATGCTGTTTTACTTTTTATTTACTATTTAGAGTAGATGATTTCGTGTTCTTCAGAATTCAGTTTTTATTCCTCCTACTCAATCCTCTATGTTTATGTATTTGTAAATTGTAACAACTGCAATTATGTAATAAGTATTGCGTAAACCAATAGACTTTGATTGTGTGACCAGTCTAATGTTCCTTTGTCCTTAAAGTAAACCCTTTAACAAAGATGATGTTTCAATGTTGTCGGCCAAATGGGTCAAAAAATATTGATCTGAAACCTTTTTCAAAGTTTAGATACCTAAGACCTTGACCTTTGACATATAAGCCCCAAGATCGCACTGGGCATTTACAGACCATGTTTTATCCCTGTTTTGTTTGAAGGTTCCGGACCAAACAGTTCCGAAATTTTTCAATAGAAACAGTTTTCAAAGTTCAAGGCCCACTTAACTCGTAAAACCGATATCCCCACACGCAGATAAGACTTAAATATCTCGTAATTATAAGATATTCTCTCGAAGTTTCGAAATCTTTTCCCGTAATTATGCGATATCTTCTCGTAATAACCATATTTTTCTCGTAATAATGAATTCTTTTCTTGTTATTCTGCGGCGATTATCTCGTAAGTACGAGATCTTTTCTCGTAATTTCTAAAGTACATTTTCTCTGTTAGTGTGACCTTGACCTTTGAGCTAGAGTCTAAAGCTTGCGTGTGGTACATTTTTTTGTGCTACAGTAACAGCTTGAATATCCATTACTGCATAGCAAATAAATGACCTCATATCTTTGATCTTTCAGCTTTTGTTTTGATCTCTTAGCTAGGTCCTTAGTTTTATCTCGTTATAAGGAACATTTATGTTAAGTCATATAAAAACTATGATGAATTATAGTAAAAGACCAAACACGAAACAGACGCTGACAACATTTGAGCTAGTGTCTACATGTTTCACAATACATGCTGTCTCATCATGGGAACATTTGTGCAAAGAAAATTCCATATTCCATGATAAAATTTGATACGTGTGACGCAGCCCATTTCTATATCCATTTGTTTGTTCGCAAAAAGCTGGAGACAATCAAGAAAATCTGTAAAAGATCCGTTGGAAGTTAAGAATGCAACCAAGAGGAATAATAGCAGACTCGGTTTGATTGAATCTGTTCATGGGAGGTAATGAAATGTGCAACCTTTCTCACGCCCCCAGCACCGCCTTAAGTGTAATTCTTTTACACACATGTTGAATGGATTCCATGATCCCAAAGGACCAGAAAATATAATAAATAAAAATAATAAAACAGGTTTGAGACTTAGTGGTGACAAAAAGCTCACTACAGTAAAAAAGAAGTATCAATTTGAAAGTAAATCAAATATTTAAATGACATTGAACTTTTGAAATTGCAAACATTCGACTTGATACTTAGCTAAACTACTAAACTAAAACCTGGTTATCAATATGTGCAAACGCATGTCTAAGGTTCAAAAAATCACATGAGCTGTCCTTAGAGATAACATTACAGATAACAATAAGTTAACGACAGTTATGTACAGAGACGTTGTCCTTCAGATTTAAGTCATGTGCATTTGCGTCATAATAAAAAACTCAGCTGTTTTGAAATTGCTTCTAATATGATACATGTACCATCCTTATATATATTTAATATTTTATTCGTTAAACAGACAGTTTTTGTATTGTTATAGAAGTGTATAGAAGTGTTTTGTTTCAGGTCATTCAATACTGCACGTGCATCATCTGACCAGAAAAGCATCAACATGTTTGTTAATGTTCTATCTGTTTTGTCCTCGAAACCTTTACATGATTATTTTTTATTAAACCTGTTTTCAACTGTTCATGTTATCATTTTGACACTTTTTTTTGAACGGAGAAAAGTAAAGTTCGAAACAAAATAAATGTTTGCCGATTGGTTTAATTAAACGCAAATATAGAATTAACTCGTAAATGTATATGCAAAAATTCATACCTATAAAAAACAATTAATAAGTACGAAAATTACATTTTATGTCATAGATTTTAACCGTATTTCTGATATTCATATTTGCAGTTGTTCTATCTATTTCCCTATCTTATGTGACAGCTTATGTCTCGTAGCAGATCGGACAAATACAAACGATATATTCATTCAATATCAAGATAAAACTTAGGATCGACATTCCGTAAGATAGCTGAGATAGGTGCTTTTGTTCAAATGTGTAAACCTGAAGGTTTTATTTTGTGTTTACTTTACTATAACAGGTGAAATGGCGAACAGAGAAATATCAAATGATTTTAGCGCATCAATCACGTGTGATTCTGATTTTATAACTGAAATGTTTTGCGAGTCATGCAAAAAAGACAACGAGTATTCAAAAGCGGAAGGATTTTGTGTTGATTGTGTAGAATATTTCTGTGCAAAATGTATGAAATTTCATAAACGATTTCTTCCTCATCATGTACATCAAGATCAGTTAACAATGCCACAGGACTTTTGCCTTGAAACGTGTGAGATACATTCTACGGAGATAATAAAGTTTTTCTGTAAAGCTTGTAGCAGCTTTGCCTGCTCAAAATGCAATAGTGATCTTCACCAAAACTGCAGGACCGTACATGTGCCTGAAATAGTACGGAATATTGAAAAAAGCACCAACTTTCAATTATTTAAAAGCAAACTTATTCAATGTGAAAAAGAACTCAAAAACGTAACTGAATCATTGGTACAAACAAAACATTCAGAGGTAGAAAAGTGTTGCAATCATGCGAAATCAGCAATTAAAGCTCAAAGAGAAGAAATGAATACAAAATTTGATGTCCTTGAAATGAATATTGAAAAAGTATCTATAAAATCAGAACTGATGACGCCAAGCAGCTGGACGATTTAACAGATAAATATGATGAACAGAAATCGAAATGCGAGTCTTTGAGACGTAACGTGGAAATAATGCAAACAGCAGAACAGCGGAGCAAACTCTTCATTACCATGGAGAATTCTAAGAATGTTGTGGAACAATTTGAAAAAAGTATTATAGAAATTGAAAATTGTAGTAAAGTGCGAAACTACGTCTATAATCCAAACAGGTATCTTCAGGCAGTAATAGAAGACTGTGATGAAATTGGATCTGTCATCGATTTAGAAAGTGTAGAGGTTGGTTTCAACAATGCTATATACTTTTGACGATATACATACATGTATCTGTACATTTCTCTAAGATTAAATTTAATGCAGCAAGAACTTTAAATATAACGTTGATGCATTAACAATATGGCCAAAATCACGACAACAGTAAAATAGATGATAGCAATTACGTCAAACAAATAAATGAAGCTTTACTTAAGTTTTTGAATAATGAAAATATGTTCCCCTATGATAAGAGATAAGATTAATAAAAATGCATATATGTAAATTAAAAGTATCATTTTGTTTTTATACTTGGTTTCCTTTTCCCTTTACTCTGAATGAAAATAATATACGTTCAGTTTTTGTAAGAAAACGTTGTATCTTTTTCAGTCTGTCAAAATACATAGATCTGGAGAGGTTTACAACACACACAAGAACGATTTGTTTAAGAGTGCGTTACAGAGCTGTGGCAAAAATAAAACTATTGATTTGCTGCAAGACGAAATTAATGCGTGGAGATCAGAAACCGTAAACATAGCAGTTATCGGTTGTTCTGGTGCTGGCAAATCAACTTTTATAAATAGTATGTGTGAATTTGACGCTGAAGATACCTCTGCTGCAAAAGTTGGATTGACTGAAACGACCACCGCTATTACTCCATATTCACTCCGTAGAAATAAAAACGTTACTCTTTGGGATTTTCCTGGGGTTGGAACAGGAAAGTTTACTAAGAAAATGTATTTAGACCTAATTGACTTTAAAAAGTTTGATTTTTTTATAGTGGTTGTTTCATCGCGTTTGACAGAGATTGATTTGTGGTTAATGCAAGAAATTGAACATCGTGACAAAACCCTGTATCTGCTTCGAAGTCATTTCGATTGCGATATAGAAAATCTTAGGCGAAAAAAAAGATGCCCGAATAATGTTGATATAAAAACTCTCAAAACACAGATGGTATCTACATACAAGGACGTCTTAAAGGATTTTAAAAGCAAAGACAATATTTTCCTCATTGATAGCTTCGCATTTAATCATTATGACTACGAGAGGTTTGAAAAAGCGCTCACTGCCGATGCCGCCCAAATCAGTAAAAGTAAAGCACATGCAATTATCTTTGCCTTGCCAATTACAACGGAATATGCGAAGGGCGTAAAAACTGCCAAGCTTGAAAACAGATTATCTCATAAGGCGTTACATGCAGCGTACAGTCTTCCTTCTGATGTAGCAGTTGCACAATCTTTGATAGAAGAGAAAGAACTATACATCAGTCAGTTGTCTCTCCCGTACGCATCACAGCTTGATTTAAACTTAGACGTTTCAAAAGTAAAAGGCGAGTTGTTAGACTTGGAAGAAAGACTGTATCACACACAAGTTCATTCGGCAGTAGATGAACTGTTTGAACAATGTGACAAGACAACACAATTTCTGCTTTCTCTTTTTGATATCGTTCATGTGTATACCATTTGTAGGGTCTGGTTAAAGAACAGTCTTGGGAGTGTGTTGTTACGTTCATAGTCAATGTAGATTTGTTTGTCTATAATAACAAACATTTTACTATTTAAAAAAACAAAAACAAACAGATCGTACTTAATTTTTGTGTTAGATTTTATAGAATGTAATATAAAAAGTGAATAAAATGTAATTAGAATTTTTCACCTTAGTAGGCGTACATGCAGTAACCTTTTTCATTTGGAAATTTAACGTAAGCTATTCTAACATAAGATCAGACACACCGTATGAGAGAAAATAGATAAGAAAACACTTGTAACTTGTAAGACTGAACAATTCATAATATGTGAAGATAGATGATAGAAAAAGATATTCGATGGAATAAAGTAACTTTGACATGTAACAGAAACAGCAATGCAAAGGTGCTTCTGATATAAGCACTTCATCAAATAACCATTTGGATCTGCGCGATTAGCCCGTAGCCGTGACATTGCATATAAAGCAAAATAATGTTAGTACATATACCATCGTATACACTTGTTTTTCGTTTCGGTATGTGAAAACCTAACTTATTAGTTCCAAAACATATAATATATAATATAGTAGTCGCAACTTGACCGCGATGTTTGACCTATGGCTGATTATTCATATTGATTATTTCATTGTAAAATTAAGGGGTGCTTAGGGTAGCCGTGTATATTTATATGGAATAAGTTTGTACATATTTCAGTATCAAAGTATGTATACGTACATTTGATGAGTTAAAACTTTCCGATACACTTATTTATATTCATACAAATTTATGTTTCCATTTTCTCGTGCAGCTCGTGTTTTACTTACACTCCTTTTCAATAATAGGTTGTGCCTCATTATGTATTATAATACAAAGGTCAACCATCGGGGTCAAGTTGCGTCCACTATACTATGCCCCAACGATAACTTGATATTTACAAACATGACTATAAATAGATTAAAATGGAACATGGGGAATTCAACATTTTTCTAACATGTTACGATCTAAATATTTCTAGATTTTGTACCAATTACGAATTAGCTCAGTGGTAAAGCAAACTGTCTATGTTCAACAGATCTTTTGCCTTGTGGGTTCGAAACTCAGCATAGACATTTAATTTTTATTTCACTTTTGCATAAAAATTAAGATTCCTTCATGAGCTCTGTGACAACACGACAGAGAGGTATCTAAAGGCGATATGGCAGATTAGAATAGTTTATTTTATATAAAAGATGATATTGATTAAATGCATGCACTTTAGCCATGCAAATAAAGAACATACTATTGTGTTATATAAAGACATATATACAAATACAAACCATCAAAGAAAGAAACAAATATACGGAAGCTAAAATGAAAACGAATAGGAAAAAAAATCTGAAAAAAAACCTTCATGAGGATTCGAACCCACAAAACGATTCGCTTATATCCAATTCTTGTCTGCATTTTACCCAACTGAGCTATGTTGCCATATACGTAGTGGATATTTAAAATATAAGAAATGGTAATATTTGCTTGTCAAGAAATGCGCAGGCATTATGAATTGTTATTTCATCAGTTATCATGAATTAGACTCGTCCTCGCATTTCGCCGGGAATCACGTTATCATTGGGGACTAGTACACTTATTCCCGATGTGTTTTAATGAGATACTTAAACAATAAGCATTACTAACAAATGAGTTGTTGTTGCAATTGATCATCGGTTACCTTCAAAATATGAACCTTGTAAGTACGAATATTGCTTCTTATTACATACCTAAAATTATTTTCCATTGAGTTTCAATGGACCGCGATCATGCAATATTTTTCCATATTGATGTGCAACGCTTTCATATCGGACGTGGAATGTTTTGTTAACGTTGTAATGGAAAGAATCGCGTGTCGTACAAGGCGACTACGCGCACGTTACGACAATAAATTGACGTCATTTTCGCGGAAAAACTAATGTGCGTAAGTTTGATTTGTTAATTACATTTTCGGAGAAATTCTTTTCGTATTTTTCCTGTCTTTCGTTACAGAACGATAATTTAGACATAAATTAATTATTTGATAGTGGGTATGTAATAAAAAGGTTATCGGCTTTGTATGTAGATATTGCACTCTTCTTTCATGGATAATATTGCGCTCCTAAATTCGCGCAATATTACCGCTGCAGAACTCGTGCATATATCCACATACAAATCTAATAACCTATAGACATTGCGAATAGCTCAAATATTAATTCAAGAATAACGTTACTTCATCAATTGTCAAAACAGCAGTCTTTAAGTGACTTGTGGCGGGCACTACTTTGACTAACTTATGTTATGCTTCTGGGCCTTTGGGATCATGAAGGACATTTATCTTTACTGTAATATAATTCCGCTTAAGCCGTTGCTAGAGGCCTGAGAGGTGTTACACATTCCGTTACTGTTCATAAACAGACTCAAACAAACCGGGTCTGATATTATGTTGTTTGGTTGCGTTCTATGCTTCCAAAAGATCCTTTCACATTTTTTATTTATTTTGTAATAAAAAAAGATAGACTTTAGCCTCCACTAGTTCTTTTCATAAGAATAAAATATTGCCATGAATATAAAATCTGAGGCATAATTTTCACATTTTAATACTGCGATTTAATGGTTCATATATTGTAGTTTTATTGCTCCGATAGGTCGTTCAGCATACCAATCGTTAGATCCTATGTAAATGTCATGTAGCAGATGGATAAAAATATCATAGAACGATATATAACTTATATGCCCTATTTCTGACTTAAACACATAAAGCTGGAATATTGTCATTTAACATCTGTATTAACAGTTATGAATAGTGAAATTCATTTTTGCTATTTCAAATCATCGGCAGTTGTTTTTGCTCAGTGTCATTTAACAGGCAAGATTACAGAATAAAGTCGGGAAGGCACGCACGTGGGATATCACGAATTGCGAGCCTTTAAACGAAATTCAACACAATTCGTCAAAATTTAATACAAAACTGTTCTGTGATTAACATTTAGTCTATCAAATTGATCATCATATACATTTGTAGTATTAAAGCTCGTACTCCGAAGACAAACTACTGATTTTTTAAATAAACTAGTTTATCACATTGTGTCATGGTCATAACTGACTTTTTTGAAGCACTTGTACTCTTTAAGGACTTCGAACTGATATAGATTTAGAGGACGTTTTATTTTATAAAATATTGTCCTTGGGAGTAAATGCAAATTTTCCACATGATTCAGTTTTTGAATGATATTCTTGATATTTTGAAGTTAGCAGATTGAACGCCAGGGTAAAGGAGACCTTGTGCCCCTAAACAGATTTATTTATTGGAGAATGGTTGGGCCTATGGCAGTTCCTCTTCTTATTTATATAACAAGTTAACTGCTTTTGGTGAGCAGATGATCAAAATTATTTTTAGGGCAAAGTCAGTCGTCCGCTTACCTTTCCAGACTGTTTTGCGGGTGGAGGCGCACAGGCATGTCTTATTTATCATGGTGCATAGATGCTTACAATAAATAATGCACGTAATAGAACTTAAGTTTCACAATGCAAATGATAAGTATTTTCTATAAATAGTGTTCTACTGTAAACTAGTTATCTCGCGTAATGTAACCTATTTTTATCGTGTAACTTAATTTTGGAAACTTTCAGACTACACTTCATATGTAATCGGACCTTGCAGTTGCTTCTAGCGTATTCAACATTTTAATTTTGATTTCTATGTGACCAGTAACTATGTACTAGACTAAGTAATATTTGTAAACTATAGCTGTCATCGAGTCATTCTGAGTGTAACAAAGGCCTCTATGATAATGCCTTTGTCAGTTTATATTTGCAAAAAGTACAACATTCAAACACTAAGAAATACAGCACTTGTTATAATGATTATTGAATATTGGAATCGAACAATTATCTACAAATGTAATCAAGGGAACATATTTTCGTGAAACTTAAGAGGATGTTCTGTCACAATAATTGTAGCCAGCATCATAGCTAGAAAGGTACTTGGTTGACGGTATGCCTGGTGTGCATTCAAGACCAATATTCACATATGCCGCAGCTTTAACATTTACTGCAGCGGATCGAGAACCCATATAACCGCTAAATAGTGTGATGATTAAATCAAATTCATGTATAGTAGCAAATATGGTATGCTGCTGAACACGTGTAATTTGGCATTTGAATCCATATGCTATTATAGTAACAACTTTTCATTATTATATCATATCAAATAATCATGGATATACAACACATGAAGAATTGTCTGAAACTGTATAAAATGGGATGTTTATGTTACTGTTTATTGTATCACATATAATGTAAAAATACAGAATCAGCAGCTGTTTCTAATTTACCCTTGATCAGGCAAGGGGTATTAATCAAAAGGAATCATGATCATAAATAATCAGTAATCGATTAACATTCAAGTAATCAGACATAATCATTAATCATGTATAATAGGCCGTCAAACCTTCGTTCTCTCTAGTATATTTGACCGCAAAGTGTATAGAACTTTGATGCGTACTTACTAAGTGATTTATTTTATCTCGAAACGTGTACATCAAGTCACGTGCACATTCAGCTGTTCTTTTTACATTTAATTTCATATGATCGCACACATGCAACGTCCAATGACATCATTTTTCGTTACAAAATTACTCAATGGTCATTTCTTTTACGGACATTGCTCAACAATTTTAATATTTCCAGTTCCTAAGTGTAACGGCAATTGACCTATTACATCTGTGCTTCTTCCACGACAATTAGACTGGAAAAGTGCCAAGATACTGTCAGTTTCATGTTACAGTCTACCAACTTATTGATATCTATAATCAAATATGTAAATCCATTGACGTAAAACAACCGACATGTATGGTATTTTGTGACATATCTAAGGCATTTGATAGAGTTTAACATAAGGGGTTAATATTCAAACTTAGACAATATGGTATCTCGGGCAATATTCTCAGCTGGATAGATAATTTCTTAAATGACCGTTCTCAAAAAGTATTCGTCAGACAATCATTTTCCGATACAAAATATGTGAATGCTGGGGTTCCTCAAGGATCAGTGCTTGGTCCCTTACTATTTTTAGTTTACGTTAATGATATTGCTGAGTCACTTATGAGTACTACACGTCTATTTGCCGACGACAGCTCCCTTGTAGTTTCTACTAACAACATTCCTCTCATGGAAGAAATGTTAAATTCTGATCTTGAAAAGATTTCTTCTTGTGCAAAGCAGTGGCTGATCAAGTTTAACCCAGCTAAAACAGAAATGATGTTCTTCGGGCTATCTAATTCCATGAAACCATCCCTTATTTTTGAAAATACACCGCTTAGTTTTGTCGACCATCATAAACATTTAGGAATTACTTTCAGCCAAGATGGCAAATGGCATGACTATATCAATAATATTTTGGCATCAGCATCGAAAGTGCTCGGATCTATGCGTCAATTAAAATACAAACTGAAACGCGTTACACTAAATCAAATTATATAGCTTACTTAAGACCTCTTATTGAATACGCATCAATTGTTTGGGACAGTTGCCTTGAGTATGAAAAGAACTCTCTGGACAAAATTCAATATGAAGCTGCTAGAATAATGACAGGTCTCACGCGTCCCATATCAATAGAACGTCTTACAAATGAAATAGGTTGGGTCTCCTTGTCAGATCGTAGAAAATTTCAAAAACTGAATCTGATTTACAAATATTAGAATGGTCTATTGCCAGAATACCTTAGGGCATTTTTTCTCAACTCTGTTGAAGATTCGACTCCATATAAATTAAGAAACAATTCTGACACGCTATCAAGACGTACTGAAATGTACTCTAAATCTGTCGTCCCGTCATCACTGAATCTATGGAACGAACTCGATAATAGTATCCGTGAATCACCGACGCTTGCTTCTTTCAAATCCCATTTAAAAAATATGTTCAAACCACCAAACGTACCTAAATACTTTTTATACGGAGAAAGATTACATTCAGTTCATCACGCACGCATGAGAAATAGGTACAGCAACTTAAATTTTGACCTTTTTACAAACCATCTCAGAGATGATCCTATTTGCGCATGTGGAGATGGAATTGAAGATACCAAACACTTCTTTTTCAAATGTACCCGGTTTCGAAATGCAAGACTACAACTCTTTCAAAGTACTCGCTCTTTCCACCCATTAAGCCCACGCAAACTTCTTTTTGGTGCGGATACTTTGACTGATTCACAAAATGAAAAGATCTTTAATGATGTACAGGTATACATAAAAACACAGGACGATTCCATCATCAAGTATAATTATAGCGCTTCCTAGTCACAGATTACATGTAGTACCTAGTTCAACAGGGGTTCGAGCATCGCGTGGGGGGTGGGTGGGGGGGGGGAGGCGGGTGCGGTCGGTCGCGCTGGTGGCATTGTAACAGAAGTACAACGGTTACCATAGTTTTTGTATAATCATTGTTTCCCTTTTTGTTTCCACTTTTTCTTTTCTTTTTTTTTTTGTGTAATTGAAACATTTTTCTATGTGTTTTTCCTCATTTCTTTAAATTATAAAAACCGCCATTAGTTTAATCTACAATTAATTGACGCAGTGGGAAGGACTGCTTATAATGTTGGTATAACTTAGTCCAGCCCATTTGCTATTTTTATACTTCTGTATTAGATATGTGTATATTATGTATATAATGAAAATATGCAATAAAATATGATTAAACTAAACTAAGTTTCATGTTTTCTCGTGCAGGAGCATGGTGCTGCTTTAGGGGTGTTACTTTTTCTCTGTTTTCCTTTGTGAATTATGAATTAATTTACTTGATTGTTTTCTTTTTTGTTTATAAATATTCGGCATACATCAAATAATACTGTTGGTCTTCAGTAGTGTTTTGTGCGAATCACTTGAGGCGGTCGGCACGAGTCGGGATTCGAACACCGTTCAGCCCGTTACGCCTGCATTTTCTGTTACATTAATTATAGCTTAACGCATCCGGTCCAGATATAAGCAAGTTCTATATAACAGTGCAATTAAAATATATCAAATATTGATGCCTGGTAACTCATAAAATTATGGTATCATTTAAAAGTGTATTGTCTACTGAAAAAGAAAATATAAATTACACGACAAAAATAGGTTAAAGAATTTTTATGTCTTTACTTTAAAGTTTTCAATGATACTTCAACAGAAATCTAGTTATTATAGTGTAAGACTGATCATTTCGCAGTCAAAAACATGACTAGTGATTTGTGCATATCATTTCGGCCATCTAATATATTGATTCTTGTTCAGACACAAATCCGTCGAATGATACAAAAAAGTTTGGGTCACAAGGCATCAAAAGGTTATCTATTTGTTGATCGGATACCTTAATCGATTACAGGTACAAATAGACTGTAGCCATAATCATTTTTAAAGATTATTTGTTGACTGCATTCTCTTTTCTATCTAGTAGATCTTCAAATAAATGGATACACATTTGAAAACGATATTGACACTTGTTTCGCTAAACGACATATTTTACAATTGTCTTACATCTCTCTATGGATTAAGTTATACACCTAGGGTGAAAGTATTTTTCATGACATCACAGAGTTGTGTTAAGAGCTGGTAAATGTAATTGTACAATGATTTTATGGATTCATACAAAAGCTAACTCTACCCAAGCTTTTAAGTTACAGTTCATGATTCCTGGATATGCACCTGTTTATTATTATCATTGTAGCATAAAGCAATATTCAATTTGACCTTTATAGAAAAGGTTACCCACATGACAATAAATTTGATTATATCTACACGATTCAGTGTAGAATCGCCCCTATTCCTTCTAACTTTAATCAGTCATGTCACTGTGAATCCTACTTTATGATCAATCGTTCCTTGTTTTTAGGATGTATGCCGCTCTCTTTCAATCCATGATGATGTACTATCAGCTGGCAGTATGTCTGACGTAACTATTTACTTCCGTCAGTGTCGATCGCTGAAGATTTAGCAATCTGAATCGGTACCGTTTCAAACAGATTTGAAGCAAATTGATACAAGCAAGTCATGGACTTTACAAGCATGTTTGATATCAAGGCAATGAAATTTTTGTGATCAATTTCTATTTCATCCAATTCTGACCTAAATTTGTTCTGATACTGTTTAATACCAGCCACGATTCCCTCAACACGGGATCGCATGAAACGTTTATTGATCTTTTTAAGTTGTTCCTTTCTTTTAGTCAGCTGCTAGGTCTGAAACGCTAAATAACTCTTGATCAGCTCTAAGTGTGTCGTCGTCAATATCAAAAACTTCGCAGTAGTATTTGCTCTCCTGCTTAAGAACGTCCCTTATTATTTTCTCGGCCGATTCTGCTGTACACATCATCCCCGCTTGGAAAGCTACAGTCTGAATCTGCCTGAAAAGACTCCGCCATTTCATTTCAAGTATGCCTTTCGTGACAGAAGAGAGACTTGCTACTAAAACATCGGCTTTCATTCCCTCAATATCTCTTGTTAGTGCTGCAACAAGACTATCAAAATCGTATTTCTCACACCCTAAACTGTCTATTAAGTAAATCTTGTCATGTGTGTGACCTTCCATATTGATTTCACAATCTTTTCTTATAATTTCCAGGTGTTTCTCCGGATCGTGAGAATTTGGATGTGCTCTACGATCATTGCAGATATCTTGGTCGACATACGATCTAACGAAGTAATACCTTTTCCCAATAGCTTGTATCTCCTCCGCTAACCATGCATCGTTTTCGGTGAATCTGCATTTAGAAATCAAAATGAAAAAGTCATAATCTTTAAGCTTGACTTTTTCTACATAACTTTCTTTCGGGAATTTTGGTGTACCTATACCCGGTAAGTCCCAAAATATTACATTTCTGTTCCTTTTAGTATAAGCGAAAATGTCCCATGTTGTTTCTATTGCTCCAGTCTGCGCCCCTTTTCCAGTGTCCTCATCCAGACCAAGTATGGTGTTAATGAAAGTAGATTTTCCCGCACCTGCACTTCCGGTTACTGCCACATTTATTTTAGTTTCATGCCATTGTTTTAAGTCTTGATTTATTTCCATTCGCAGACCATCGATACCACGCAGTTCTACAACCCTTTGGAATTTCCTTGTAATTATGTGAACTCCAAAAGTATCGTCTTCCGACACTCCAGCCATTCCTGAAAATAGAAAATATCAGTTAGCAGTGTTTTACTTTTGAACAATCTTGGTTACATTTTGTTTCAAACTAACTCCTGTAAATAGTCCGAAAGACGTCATGATAATTAAGCGTCTGTAGTGTGAAATTCAAAAATGATATTTTTTCAAACTTCACGAAGAGTGGGTTGGGAAGACGGGACAACAAAAGAAATTAAACACATTCTTGTACTACACAATGAATACATAAAAAGTCTGACATCTGTTTCAAAATAAAAAAAACGATAATCATGCCCCAGTGCTAGAGTCTCACTTAAAACGTAATCCCTATTTCAGTATTTAACGCATGCTATCAATCAAAGTTAGTTCAAATAAAATATTAAAAGCTTCAGTGAAAGGATGAATAAGAATGTAAAGAAATAATTTGGTCACTTTGTCAGTTATAATTATTTCTTTCATTTTCATTCAAAGAAAATAATTTATTTATCGGTCTTAACGTATATATTCTAGAATTATCAGATTAATATATATAACCATTCCATTTACAGAAGACCTAGAACTAACTACGATGCGAAATTCAGCCTTTGCACCTAAATATTCTTCGCCAAGTAAAAATCCCTATGAAGTTTCTAAATAAATAAATAAGCGGGCCTGACTCATCTCCACGCATCCCCGATTTTTCTGATGATCGTTACCTTAAACAGTGTTTAAGCATAATCTGAATAATCCTTTGAGAATAGACTAGCTTCATTTTGAGTTAGAATAAAAATGGACACTATTGAAAACTGTTATGTTTTTGTTGGGTTTTACGTCATACCGATACAATTATGGGTGACTTTACAGCTTTCTGTTACAGAGAAAGGCCTCAAGTGCCCGTCCGTGCATTACTTTATACAGGTAGAACCAAAGCCAGCCAGATGAATTCCTTTCTCACATTTGAGAACTCGAACTCACAAGGAAAGAATAAGTGATTCAACAACCTTAACTTTAGACAAAGTAGGCTCCTTAAATATTTATCGCGTAAAATACTTTTTGTGTAATCAAAAGAGAGCGGATATGTTTTTAATACATTTATGATGACAAACAAAAAACGGCAGCCTCCCCAAACCGCAACTCACAGCAGGACATGCACGCACACAATTCATGGTTCGCGTCTAACCTAACTCTTAATTCCCATTTTGTACTTAAATCCCACTTTTTGCTAAAATCACTGGACTGTGTAAAACAAGTGAAAATCTAAACACGAAACTGCAACACAGGCATGTCATGTAAAACACAAAAATTGTATTATATATAAAAGCAAACCTTTAGACCCCAAAACGCATACATTCAATGCACACAGTTAAAAGATAAACACAACTATGGGCCTGAATAAATAATCCATAACACAATTATCAAAACAGCTTAGTCTTAATTGGATTTAAAAACCTTCCTATCATAGAGTTCTGCACTTGTTCCTTCGGACACAATCAAAGAGGAAAGTGTAGATTCCAACTAAAACAAAAAACCCGTGCGAAAAAATATGCGCTAAATATAATTACATTACCTCTTTTGTCTCAGTATCGATGTTTTACTACTCCGTAACGACGTAATTGCACGGCCCATCAGGACCGGGCATATAGAGGTGGTTTAAGAATGTGCCATGGGTTCGGTTTTGACAATTTTTCCCTTCGAGTCATATTTTCTGTTACAATTTCGTTTGGCACTCGAAAAGTGAATATTCCAACGTGTAATCGCAACAATAATGGAACTGATATTATTTGATACTGTTCCTTCTGGTTAATATTTAGCAATATTTGTAGAATTTGCATTATATTGAATCGGATTTGATCATTTTCAGCCTTTCAAGTTATACGCGTACAGCCATTCGCGCATGCGCTGTGAAAACTAGATCTATGTCATTCTTTCTGTACATGTCAGTTTGACGTCCTTTTCTATTAAAAATATTTTGAAGTGGATTTACAAGGTAAGTTACCAACAATTTTTGTTTTTGGCAACATTGCATTTTGAGTGCCAATTCACATGCGTTGGTCTAAATTGTAGAATAAACCAAACTCCTAGCGAGTCACCCCAAGTGCCCAAGTGATGACCTACTTACATGTACACTATCAATAGGAAACATAAATGAATAGCATGTTTTAGAAGACTTTTTGTTTAGTTACGCGTTTTGATAGGTTTGTAGAGGTGAGTTGCAGTCAAAGTAACATTTTTAATGCGTATAAATGTGAAGTTTTTGAAGACGGAATAGTGTAAACAATAGACCACGTTACGTTTGGCGCGAATTTACTACACATACATGTACATATGCTACTTTTGGCAGGTGGCGCTGTGTAAGGTTTTTCCAGTTATTAAACGAAGCTATTTATAAACATATCCCAATGTCCTGCAGTTACTGAAACATAAGGCATTTTAATTTGTTACTTTGAGACCGCCTCGGTGTCGGAGAGAATTTGTACATACAGTGATACTTCCTAATAATAAGAGGCGCGAGGCAGTATAATAAAGAGATAGATAGTCGAACTGATCCGACGTACATCGATACAGTTTGTTTTATATTGTGACGGTCAAACTGAGGCTGCAAAGCCAAATGTCAGAAATTAAAAAAGCAGCCATTCAGCGACAATAAGCTTGTCTAAAGAGATAGATAAATGAACAGGTCTAGGATTTCATATGTTCTCTAAAATTATAGATTGAAAAATCATGGATTGTCAATATATGTACTGTATATATTTTAAAACCTAGACCTGTTTCGCAGACATTCTGCCAATATGGATCACTCAGAATTTTCGGAAAATATGAAAAAAATAGTGATCAATCTGTTTGAAATTTTCCTATTTGTTTTATCTATGCATGTTATAACTGGAAGATATCCGGCCGTTTTAACCTGTGATTTTTGATTTCATAAAACAAGTCATTAAAGCCAAAGAAGTAACTTAAGGCTAGTCCAATGACAAAACATACAGGTTTTAAGTTTTTAGTGCATTTTTAGTGCCAGTTGAATATTCACGTGTGGAACTAAATTGTAGAATAAACCAAAGTCCTAGCAAGTCACCCAAAGTGATGACATAGTTTAATATTAAATAAATAACATGGATTTTGCAAAAGTTTATAGAGGTGAGTTGCAGTCAGAGTAGCATTTTGATGCAAGTTTTTTAATTTTTATGAGTATAAATTTGAAGTTTTTTGAAGACGGAAAAGTGTAAACAATAGATTATGTGACTTATGGTGCGAATTTACTACACATGTACATATGTTACACTCGGCAGGTGGCGCTGTTCAAGGTTTTTCCAATTATTAAAGCGAGCTATTTTTAAACATATTCCAACGTCCTGCACAAGGGGGCATTTCATTTTATTATAAGGTCCAATGATAGTCCAGATAATGGGTGATTTGAGACCTCGTGATAAATTTTGACTCTCATTCTTCTGGTACATATTTCCTGATGATAAATAACAACCACTACTTTTCTGCTAGTTTTGATTACAAAACGAAAATTGTGTTTTGGACACTTGTATGTGTATGGATTACGAATCAATTGTGCTTTTGACATAGAATTTAAATGATGAAGATTTATAGGGTATTAAAGTCAATGTCCTAGATTATGACACTATTACATGTTATAGGTTTTTCTGCAAAAGAGACCGCAGCTAATTGCATATTTTGTGCTACATTTATTTATTTGAAGATTTCCCTAGTTTTTAACAACTGCCCCGACCTCCCAGTTATGATCAGAAATTGATTGTTGGGAGTATTTCCATAGATATAGATTTATAAAGAGATTACATACCCATTCAATAAAAAATGAAAATGTAATTTTAGTCCCATTCATATACATGATACTTTCACTTTGAAAAACAGTGTATGATTTCCAATCTGCACATTTTCCTGTCTTAAAAATCATATAGTATTTAAGATACCCTATATGACTACAATATAGCTAGTACAAAAAACATTTTGTTTCCAGTAACATGCTAAAGAAAAATAGGTAGGTAGGTCAGGTATATTTTTTTTTATTTCATTATTAAGTGGGACCTTTCGGAAACTATTTTTTTTGTGTACAAAAAAATACGAATAAGGGGGTTATTCCTTTAGAGCATCAGTAACAGGGATATAAATAAACAATTGGATTTTCCTAATAACATTCCTTATCCACAGTTTTATCTGAAGATCTAATATATCGTCTCTAGGTCACAGGTGTTATAATTTTGTTCATGAATTTCTGTATTATACCAAACAGAAATATAGTTTTTCTTTCACAAAAGGCATGGATGCAAGAAATAAGAGATGGAAATCTTATATAGAGGAAAAAATAGAGGACTACAAGTCTGCATTTAGACAAAAAGGTATTACAGGACTCAGTGAAGCTATATGTGAAGAATTAAACGCCTGGAAGAATGAGCCAGTCAACATTGCAGTCACAGGTGCGTCTGGGGCTGGTAAGTCGTCACTAATCAATGCAATACTTGGACTTTCCGCGGAGGACGACAGAGCAGCAGCAGTAGGATGCACCGAAACAACCATGACTATTAAATCTTACAAACACCCGAGAAATAAAAGATTCATGATCTGGGATTTTCCAGGAGTAGGAACAAAAAATTTCCCGAAAGAGTCTTATCTCACACTGACTAATTTTGGAAATTACGACTTTTACATTTTAGCATCATCAACGCGTTTTTATGATAATGATATATGGCTTGCAAATACTATAGCAAAGATGGGTATACATTTTTATTTCGTCAGAACAAAATTTGGAAATAACGTTGAAAGTGAATGAAAAAAACAGAGGAGGAAGAAAAAATCAAAAGAAGATATAGAGAAGGATTTGAGAATGAAAATCTTTGAAGAATGCAAAACAAACTTAATGGAATTTGAATTTAGGAATAACATTTTTATTGTAGACAGCTATGAAACATACCATTATGACTTTATTGAACTTGGAAAAAGAATTATCAGAGATGCTTCCGAAATAAGTGAGAAGAAACAGACAGTCATTATTCTTTCTCTGTCAGCAATGACAAAACCAACAATTGAAGAAAAGAAACATATTTTGCAGAAGAGAATATCACGAATTGCTCTACGCGCTGCATTTGCTCTTCGAATAAAAAGATCCGACGTGCGAATATTGATGGAAGAAGAAGCATTCTACAGGAACCAATTTAAACTCGACGCAGAATTGCTTGAAAAAGATGCCATGGCATCTAATATTCAGTCGCAGTTAACGGATTTAGAGCTTAAACTGCAAAGTACAGGAGGACAAACGACAGAGAATGAACATATTTTGAATGAAGTTAGAGAGTTTGATACCATTTTTGTTGCCATTTGTAAATATTGTTAAAACATACAAGCTGAGTAAATTGTGGCTGCGGAATACCCTTGAGAGCATAGTGGACTCTGCAATAGTCGTGAACGAAGCTATGGTAAAGGGACTCGCACAGTCTTAACCAGTGCAATCGGATCGCAAAACTCAAGAACATGTCTTCTATTGATGCCATTATTATTCATTGTATTATCGTTTATGTGCTTTAGATTGTATTATGTAAGATAAATGATTTATTATCTGCTTCTGGTCTTCATTGACAATAGAGCGGATCAGATCAGTAATATTCTTTACTTCTTAAAAAGACGTGGCGGCGACAGGTCATTGCAATACTAAGGTAGTACATAAAATCTTCGGAGCGTATTGTGGATTTTGATATTTCTGTCGTCAGCTCATACTATGATAGATAGAAATATTCTATATTTCTTTCTATATCCGAGGAGTATATTCTATACTGTCATATGCACTTAATGTACTTGTAAACGTCTACGACAGTTTAAGAAATCCCCTGTGTTTGTAAAATAATAATTTCTTGGTGTTCAAGTTACTTATAAAGTACGCAACTTACATACAAAATATAGACCTGTTTCGAAAGCGTAGCGAGCCGACACATTACAGTCAAACATAAATGGCATTGTAAGGTATGCTAACAGAAATTATGCATTTTATGTCGCACCCCGTCTGGCTCCGCCCTTAATTAAACTCACATTCTCAGAACGCAGTTATTGCTTTATGTCTTCTTTATATTGTTAATATCACAGTAATCTTTCAATAGACACGTCTTCTGTTACAGTGTAAAGATTGTCCTAGTTTATTCAATTACTCACTTACATTGTCGCACGAAAAACGAAACAGTACAAAAAATTCACCAACATATTTGTTACTTTTGTATCTGAATTGTCCTCGAAATCTTTTCATAATATTACTTTTATCATAACTGTTATCATTTGTTCTTTCGCCACTTATGAACAAAACAATTCTGTTCGAAAAATATAATGTTTGTACAGTATGTTTTTCGCCTCATTTAATTGAATACAGTTATAGATTATAATCGTGAATATAGTATGTTCCATTGAGAAAAAAATTCTTTTAATTTTTTTTTCGGGTGTCTTGCCTACGATTTAACCCGCATTTGTACTATGCCCCAAAGATAATGTGATGTTTACAAACACAACTATATGAATAGATTAAATAAAGCATAAGGAATTCAACATTTTTGTAACTTGTCAAAATGTAAATATTGCTAGTTTTGTACCAATTACAAATTAGCTCAGAGGTAAAACATACTGTCTATGTTCAACAGATCTTTTGCCGTACAAGTTCTGAAAAATATTTCATGATTATTATGATTCGAACTCAAACAAAACGGTTTGATAACTTGCTGTTGATATCTGCATTTTACCACATTGAGCTATTTTGCATACACTTGAAATTAATGTACAAGCAATATGACATCTTATTATCAATTATTACGAAACAGTCGCGTCCTTGCGTTTTCTCTGGTCACGTTATCATAGTCTGACAATAGTTTTTATTGGCATATTTAGCGTAGTGACCGTGCAATCTTTATATGTAATTCGTAGAGGAAAGATCGCTTACAAAATAATCACTCCCACCCTGCCCTGATTCATATTATTGTAACTGTGTTGTTTTATTTCTGCTGTCAAGTTTAATATTTTTCAGTTTCATAATACTGCACCATGCCACTTGACCTTTAGTTAGTATGTCGTACTCGCAAATGTACTGCTGCAACAACATGTCAGCTCGAGAATACAAAACCAGTAATTGTAGAAATAAATTGTACATGACAGAAAATTAACTTATAATTAACATCATGTTTTGAAAATAAATTGTCCAATTCAGAATTTTATCTAACGTTGAACTACATATTCTGGAAATAAACTGTTCAATAAAAAATATTGAATATACGCATGGGCTTTCGTGCGCAAAAAAATCGTGATATGTTTTCAACTTTTTTGAAAAGTGTGCCAGTGATTATTAAGTCAATTTATCAATAACCTAGTGAATTGTTTTATGGTGACGACTTTTATTTCCGGATAATTAAATCATAGGTCTTGTCCGAAGCACAGTATCTAAAGTTTTATTTTGCCATGTTGGTTTGGTATATATATAGTACGTGTTTATGAGCCAAAATTTTATAATGATCCTCAAATTATTTGACATGTCCGATACTACTGCAGTATCTAAAATGCTCACCTTTTTGTAGCAGCATCTTCGCGCTCGACTGATCATCCTTATTATTGGTATTATAAGACAGGCGCCTAGTAATCGTTAAAGGGGCCTTCACCGTGTGGTCGGCCGTTCACCCTTTCCACTGATTGACTGTGTCTTATATAAACAGTTCTTTTATAACCTGTCGGCCACACGATTATTATTGATAAGCCGAAGTCTTCTACATACTGTTGGTATTACTTGTGGATCATTTTGCTGTAAATCTTTAATAGGTGGGCATGTTGAAACAGACATAGTAGCCCCCACCCCCTCTTTCTCCCACTGTGTAATTCAAAGTCTGACGGGTAGCTCAGTCAGTTGTTGCGTGGAAGATTTTTTCAATCTATTGTAACAGTTTCCTTAGCACCAGTGCCCGTACTCGTGTTGTAATTGATATAGATGAACTGTATATTTATCATACACAAATGATAAAAAAAATAAACTCTTTATATACAAATCAAAAAGAGCTTGGGGCACTTTCTCAGCTTGCTTTGGACTTTGCCTGTAATTTTGTCTTAACACGAATTCGTTCGGTCAAAATGTATTTAATAAGTATATATAATTATACTTCTAGTTATCATTTCATTTCCGAGGGATCTCTAAGGATACACTTATTTATAGAAGTATCAATTTGAAAGTAAATCAAATATTTAAATGACATTGAACTTTTGAAATTGCAAACATTCGACTTGATACTTAGCTAAACTACTAAACTAAAACCTGGTTATCAATATGTGCAAACGCATGTCTAAGGTTCAAAAAATCACATGAGCTGTCCTTAGAGATAACATTACAGATAATAATAAGTTAACGACAGTTATGTACAGAGACGTTGTCCTTCAGATTTAAGTCATGTGCATTTGCGTCATAATAAAAAACTCAGCTGTTTTGAAATTGCTTCTAATATGATACATGTACCATCCTTATATATATTATCAGAATATATTTAACATTTTAATCGTTAAACAGACAGTTTTTGTATTGTTATAGAAGTGTATAGAAGTGTTTTGTTTCAGGTCATTCAATACCGCACGTGCATCATCTGACCAGAAAAGCATCAACATGTTTGTTAATGTTCTATCTGTTTTGTCCTCGAAACCTTTACATGATTATTTTTTATTAAACCTGTTTTCAACTGTTCATGTTATCATTTTGACACTTTTTTTTTGAACGGAGAAAAGTAAAGTTCGAAACAAAATAAATGTTTGCCGATTGGTTTAATTAAACGCAAATATAGAATTAACTCGTAAATGTATATGCAAAAATTCATACCTATAAAAAACAATTAATAAGTACGAAAATTACATTTTATGTCATAGATTTTAACCGTATTTCTGATATTCATATTTGCAGTTGTTCTATCTATTTCCCTATCTTATGTGACAGCTTATGTCTCGTAGCAGATCGGACAAATACAAACGATCTATTCATTCAATATCAAGATAAAACTTAGGATCGACATTCCGTAAGATAGCTGAGATAGGTGCTTTTGTTCAAATGTGTAAACCTGAAGGTTTTATTTTGTGTTTACTTTACTATAACAGGTGAAATGGCGAACAGAGAAATATCAAATGATTTTAGCGCATCAATCACGTGTGATTCTGATTTTATAACTGAAATGTTTGCGAGTCATGCAAAAAAAGACAACGAGTATTCAAAAGCGGAAGATTTTGTGTTGATTGTGTAGAATATTTCTGTGCAAAATGTATGAAATTTCATAAAACGATTTCTTCCTCATCATGTACATCAAGATCAGTTAACAATGCCACAGACTTTTGCCTTGAAACGTGTGAGATACATTCTACGGAGATAATAAGTTTTTCTGTAAAGCTTGTAGCAGCTTTGCCTGCTCAAAATGCAAAAGTGATCTTCACCAAAACTGCAGGACCGTACATGTGCCTGAAATAGTACGGAATATTGAAAAAAGCACCAACTTTCAATTATTTAAAAGCAAACTTATTCAATGTGAAAAAGAACTCAAAAACGTAACTGAATCATTGGTACAAACAAAACATTCAGAGGTAGAAAAGTGTTGCAATCATGCGAAATCAGCAATTAAAGCTCAAAGAGAAGAAATGAATAAAAAATTCGATGTCCTTGAAATGAATATTGAAAAAAGTATCTATAAAATCAGAACTGATGACGCCAAGCAGCTGGACGATTTAACAGATAAATATGATGAACAGAAATCGAAATGCGAGTCTTTGAGACGTAACGTGGAAATATGCAAACAACAGAACAGCGGAGCAAACTCTTCATTACCATGGAGAATTCTAAGAATGTTGTGGAACAATTTGAAAAAAGTATTATAGAAATTGAAAATTGTAGTAAAGTGCGAAACTACGTCTATAATCCAAACAGGTATCTTCAGGCAGTAATAGAAGACTGTGATGAAATGGATCTGTCATCGATTTAGAACGTGTAGAGGTTGGTTTCAACAATGCATATACTTTTGACGATATACATACATGTATCTGTACATTTCTCTAAGATTAAATTTAATGCAGCAAGAACTTTAAATATAACGTTGATGCATTAACAATATGGCCAAAATCACGACAACAGTAAAATAGATGATAGCAATTACGTCAACAAATAAATGAAGCTTTACTTAAGTTTTGAATAATGAAAATATGTTCCCCTATGATAAGAGATAAGATTAATAAAAATGCATATATGTAAATTAAAAGTATCATTTTGTTTTTATACTTGGTTTCCTTTCCCTTTACTCTGAATGAAAATAATATACGTTCAGTTTTTGTTAGAAAACGTTGTATCTTTTTCAGTCTGTCAAAATACATAGATCTGGAGAGGTTTACAACACACACAAGAACGATTTGTTCAAGAGTGCGTTACAGAGCTGTGGCAAAAATAAAACTAGTGATTTGCTGCAAGACGAAATTAATGCGTGGAGATCAGAAACCGTAAACATAGCAGTTATGGTTGTTCTGGTGCTGGCAAATCAACTTTATAAATAGTATGTGTGAATTTGACGCTGAAGATACCTCTGCTGCAAAAGTTGGATTGACTGAAACGACCACCGCTATTACTCCATATTCACTCCGTAGAAATAAATACGTTACTCTTTGGATTTTCCTGGGGTTGGAACAGGAAAGTTTACTAAGAAAATGTATTTAGACCTAATTGACTTTAAAAAGTTTGATTTTTTTATAGTGGTTGTTTCATCGCGTTTGACAGAGATTGATTTGTGGTTAATGCAAGAAATTGAACATCGTGACAAAACCCTGTATCTGCTTCGAAGTCATTTCGATTGCGATATAGAAAATCTTAGGCGAAAAAAAAGATGCCCGAATAATGTTGATATAAAAACTCTCAAAACACAGATGGTATCTACATACAAGGACGTCTTAAAGGATTTTAAAAGCAAAGACAATATTTTCCTCATTGATAGCTTCGCATTTAACCATTATGACTACGAGAGGTTGAAAAAGCGCTCACCTGCCGATGCCGCCCAAATCAGTAAAAGTAAAGCACATGCAATTATCTTTGCCTTGCCAATTACAACGGAATATGCGAAGGCGTAAAAACTGCCAAGCATGAAAACAGATTATCTCATAAGGCGTTACATGCAGCGTACAGTCTTCCTTCTGATGTAGCAGTTGCACAATCTTTGATAGAAGAGAAAGAACTATACATCAGTCAGTTGTCTCTCCGTACGCATCACAGCTTGATTTAAACTTAGACGTTTCAAAAGTAAAAGGCGAGTTGTTAGACTTGGAAAAAAGACTGTATCACACACAAGTTCATTCGGCAGTAGATGAACTGTTCGAACAATGTGACAAGACAACACAATTTCTGCTTCCTCTTTTTGATATCGTTCATGTGTATACCATTTGTAGGGTCTGGTTAAAGAACAGTCTTGGGAGTGTGTTGTTACGTTCATAGTCAATGTAGATTTGTTTGTCTATAATAACAAACATTTTACTATTTAAAAAAAAAACAACAAACAGATCGTACTTAATTTTTGTGTTAGATTTTATAGAATGTAATATAAAAAGTGAATAAAATGTAATTAGAATTTTTCACCTCAGTAGGCGTACATGCAGTAACCTTTTTCATTTGGAAATTTAACGTAAGCTATTCTAACATAAGATCAGACACACCGTATGAGAAAAATAGATAAGAAAACACTTGTAACTTGTAAGACTGAACAATTCATAATATGTGAAGATAGATATGATAGAAAAAAGATATTCGATGGAATAAAGTAACTTTGACATGTAACAGAAACAGCAATGCAAAGGTGCTTCTGATATAAGCACTTCATCAAATAACCATTTGGATCTGCGCGATTAGCCCGTAGCCGTGACATTGCATATAAAGCAAAATAATGTTAGTACATATACCATCGTATACACTTGTTTTTCGTTTCGGTATGTGAAAACCTAACTTATTAGTTCCAAAACATATAATATATAATATAGTAGTCGCAACTTGACCGCGATGTTTGACCTTAGGCTGATTATTCATATTGATTATTTCATTGTAAAAGTAAGGGGTGCTTAGGGTAGCCGTGTATATTTATATGGAATAAGTTTGTACATATTTCAGTATCAAAGTATGTATACGTACATTTGATGAGTTAAAACTTTCCGATACACTATTTTATATTCATACAAATTTATGTTTCCATTTTCTCGTGCAGCTCGTGTTTTACTTACACTCCTTTTCAAAATAGGTTGTGCCTCATTATTGATTATAATACAAAGGTCAACCATCGGGTCAAGTTGCGTCCACTATGCCCCAACGATAACTTGATATTTACAAACATGACTATAAATAGATTAAAATGGAACATGGGGAATTCAACATTTTTCTAACATGTTACGATCTAAATATTTCTAGATTTTGTACCAATTACGAATTAGCTCAGTGGTAAAGCATACTGTCTATGTTCAACAGATCATTGCCTTGGGGTTCGAAACTCAGCATAGACATTTAATTTTATTTCACTTTTGCTAAAAATTAAGATTCCTTCGTGAGCTCTGTGACAACACGACAGAGAGGTATCTAAAGGCGATATGGCAGATTAGAATAGTTTATTTTATATAAAAAGATGATATTGATTAAATGCATGCACTTTAGCCATGCAAATAAAGAACATACTATTTGTGTTATATAAAGACATATATACAAATACAAACCATCAAAGAAAGAAACAAATTACGGAACAAAAATGAAAACGAATAGGAAAAAAATCTGAAAAAAAACCCTCATGAGGATTCGAACCCACAAAAACGATTCGCTTATATCCATTCTTGTCTGCATTTTACCCAACTGAGCTATGTTGCCATATACGTAGTGGATATTTAAAATATAAGAAATGGTAATATTTGCTTGTCAAGAAATGCGCAGGCATTATGAATTGTTATTTCATCAGTTATCATGAATTAGACTCTCCTCCTCGCATTTCGCCGGAATCACGTTATCATTGGGGATTATAACACTTATTCCCGATGTGTTTTAATGAGATACTTAAACAAAAAGCATTACTAACAAATGAATTGTTGTTGCAATTGATCATCGGTTACCTTCAAAATATGAACATTGTAAGTACGAATATTGCTTCTTATTACATACCTAAAATTATTTTCCGTTGAGTTTCAATGGACCGCGATCATGCAATATTTTTCCATATTGATGTGCAACGCTTTCATATCGGACGTGGAATGTTTTGTTAACGTTGTAATGGAAAGAATCGCGTGTCGTACAAGGCGACTACGCGCACGTTACGACAATAAATTTACGTCATTTTCGCGGAAAAACTAATGTGCGTCAGTTTGATTTGTTAATTACATTTTCGGAGAAATTCTTTTCGTTTTATTTTCCTGTCTTTCGTTACAGAACGTTTAATTTAGACATAAATTAATTATTTGATAGTGGGTATGTAATAAAAAGGTTATCGGCTTTTGTATGTAGATATTGCACTCTTCTTTCATGGATAATATTGCGCTCCTAAATTCGCGCAATATTACCGCTGCAGAACTCGTGCATATATCCACATACAAATCTAATAACCTATAGACATTGCGAATAGCTCAAATTAATTCAAGAATAACGTTACTTCATCAATTGTCAAAACAGCAGTCTTTAAGTGACTTGTGGCGGGCACTACTTTGACTAACTTATGTTATGCTTCGGGGCCCTTTTTGGATCATGAAGACATTTATTTTTACTGTAATATAATTCCGCTTAAGCCGTTGCTAGAGGCCTGAGAGGTGTTACACATTCCGTTACTGTTCATAAACAGACTCAAACAAACCGGGTCTGATATTATGTTGTTTGGTTGCGTTCTATGCTTCCAAAAGATCCTTTCACATTTTTTATTTATTTTGTAATAAAAAAAGATAGACTTTAGCCTCCACTAGTTCTTTTCATAAGAATAAAATATTGCCATGAATATAAAATCTGAGGCATAATTTTCACATTTAATACTGCGATTTAATGGTTCATAAAATTGTAGTTTTATTGCTCCGATAGGTCGTTCAGCTACCAATCGTTAGATCCTATGTAAATGTAGCAGATGGATAAAAATATCATAGAACGATATATAACTTATATGCCCTATTTCTGACTTAAACACATAAAGCTGGAATATTGTCATTTAACATCTGTATTAACAGTTATGAATAGTGAAATTCATTTTTGCTATTTCAAATCATCGGCAGTTGTTTTTGCTCAGTGTCATTTAACAGGCAAGATTACAGAATAAAGTCGGGAAGGCACGCACGTGGGATATCACGAATTGCGAGCCTTTAAACGAAATTCAACACAATTCTTCAAAATTTAAACTAGTTTATCACATTGTGTCATGGTCATAACTGATTTTTTTTGAAGCACTTGTACTCTTTAAGGACTTCGAACTGATATAGATTTAGAGGACGTTTTATTTTATAACATATTGTCCTTGGGAGTAAATGCAAATTTTCCACATGATTCAGTTTTTGAATGATATTCTTGATATTTTGAAGTTAGCAGATTGAACGTCAGGGTAAAGGAGACCTTGTGCCCCTAAACAGATTTATTTATTGGAGAATGGTTGGGCCTATGGCAGTTCCTCTTCTTATTTATATAACAAGTTAACTGCTTTTGGTGAGCAGATGATCAAAATTATTTTTAGGGCAAAGTCAGTCGTCCGCTTACCTTTCCAGACTGTTTTGCGGGTGGAGGCGCACAGGCATGTCTTATTTATCATGGTGCATAGATGCTTACAGTAAAAAATGCACGTAATAGAACTTAAGTTTCACAATGCAAATGATAAGTATTTTCTGTAAATAGTTTTCTACTGTAAACTAGTTATCTCGCGCAATGTAACCTATTTTTATCGTGTAATTTAATTTTGGAAACTTTCAGACTACACTTCATATGTAATCGGACCTTGCAGTTGCTTCTAGCGTATTCAACAGTTTAATTTTGATTTCTGTGTGACCAGTAACTATGTACTAGTAATATTTGTAAACTATAGCTGTCATCGAGTCATTCTGAGTGTAACAAAGGCCTCTATGATAATGCCTTTGTCAGTTTATATTTGCAAAAAGTACAACATTCAAACACTAAGAAATACAGTACTTGTTATAATGATTATTGAATACTGGAATCGAACAATTATCTACAAATGTAATCAAGGGAACATATTTTCGTGAAACTCAAGAGGATGTTCTGTCCCAATAATTGTAGCCAGCATCATAGTTAGAAAGGTACTTGGTTGACGATATGCCTTGTGTGCATTCAAGACCAATATTTACATATGCCGCAGTTTTCAAGCCTATTAAAAGACGTTTTCGTGCAAGAGATAAACTTTTTATGCTTCACTTTCACTCTTAAGACTTTCAAATGCTTCTTTAAAAGCTTCCAAGTGTGTATTTGAACTGCCGGGTTAAACGAAAGAGAACGTGGGCATTTCGTGATATCTAACTTTGCAAAATAAGCTATTTTTTCAAGTGTCTCGGTCACATGACCATGATTTTCTTGCTATCTATTTATAGTTTGTAATGACGTGTTAGCAGCTTTAACATTTACTGCAGCGGACCGAGAACCCATATAACCGCTAAATAGTGTGATGATTAAATCAAATTCATGTATAGTAGCAGATATGGTATGCTGCTGAACACGTGTAATTTGGCATTAGAATCCATATGCTATTATAGTAACAACTTATCATTATTATATCATATCAAATAATCATGGATATACAACACATGAAGAATTGTCTGAAACTGTATAAAATGGGATGTTTATGTTACTGTTTATTGTATCACATATAATGTAAAAATACAGAATCAGCAGCTGTTTTTAATTTACCCTTGATCAGGCAAGGGGTATTAATCAAAAGGAATCATGATCATAAATAATCAGTAATCGATTAACATTCAAGTAATCAGACATAATCATTAATTATGTATAATAAGCCGTCAAGCCTTCGTTCTCTCTAGTATATTTGACCGCAAAGTGTATAGAACTTTGATGCGTACTTACTAAGTGATTTATTTTATCTCGAAACTTGTACATCAAGTCACGTGCACATTCAGTTGTTCTTTTTACATTTAATTTCATAAGATCGCACACATGCAACGTCCAATGACATCATTTTTCGTTACAAAATTACTCAATGGTCATTTATTTTACGGACATTGCTCAACAATTTTAATATTTCAAGTTCATAAGTGTAACGGCAATTGACCTATTACATCTGTGCTTCTTCCACGACAATTAGACTGGAAAAGTGCCAAGATACGGTCAGTTTCATGTTACAGTCTACCAACTTATTGATATCTATAATCAAATATGTAAATCCATTGACGAAAAATATCCGACATGTATGGTATTTTGTGACATATCTAAGGCATTTGATAGAGTTTAACATAAGGGGTTAATATTCAAACTTAGACAATATGGTATCTCGGGCAATATTCTCAGCTGGATAGATAACTACTTAAAAGACCGTTCTTAAAAGTATTCGTCAGACAATCATTTTCCGATACAAAATATGTGAATGCTGGGGTTCCTCAAGGATCAGTGATTGGTCCCTTACTATTTTTAGTTTACGTTAATGATATTGCTGAGTCACTTATAAGTACTACTCGTCTATTTGCCGACGACAGCTCCCTTGTAGTTTCTACTAACAGCATTCCTCTCATGGAAGAAATGTTAAATTCTGATCTTGAAAAGATTTCTTCTTGGGCAAAGCAATGGCTGATCAAGTTTAACCCAGCTAAAACAGAAGTGATGTTCTTCGGGCTATCTAATTCCATGAAACCATCCCTTATTTTTGAAAATACACCGCTTAGTTTTGTCGACCATCATAAACATTTAGAAATTATTTTCAGCCAAGATGGCAAATGGCATGACCATATCAATAATATTTTGGCATCAGCATCGAAAGTGCTCGGATCTATGCGTCAATTAAAATACAAACTGAAACGCGTTACACTAAATCAAATTTATATAGCTTACTTAAGACCTCTTACTGAATACGCATCAATTGTTTGGGACAGTTGCACTGAGTATGAAATGAACTCTCTGGACAAAATTCAATATGAAGCTGCTAGAATAGTGACAGGTCTCGCGCGTTCCGTATCAATAGAACGTCTTACACAAGAAATAGGTTGGGTCTCCTTGTCAGATCGTAGAAAATTTTTTCAAAAACTGAATCTGATTTACAAATATAAGAATGGTCTATTGCCAGAATACCTTAGGGAACATTTTCCCAACTCTGTTGAAGATTCGACTCCTTATAAATTAAGAAACAATTCTGACTTCGTCACGTTATCAAGACGTACTGAAATGTACTCTAAATCTGTCGTCCCGTCATCACTGAATCTATGGAACGAACTCGATAATAGTATCCGAGAATCACCGACGCTTGCTTCTTTCAAATCCCATTTAAAAAATATGTTCAAACCACCAAACGTACCTAAATACTTTTTATACGGAGAAAGATTACATTCAGTTCATCACGCACGCATGAGAAATAGGTGTAGCAACTTAAATTTTGACTTTTTTACAAACCATCTCTGAGATGATCCTATTTGCGCATGTGGAGATGGAACTGAAGATACAGAACACTTCTTTTTCAAATGTACCCGGTTTCGAAATGCAAGACTACAACTCTTTCAAAGTACTCGCTCTTTCCACCCATTAAGCCCACGCAAACTTCTTTTTGGTGCGGATACTTTGACTGATTCACAAAATGAAAAGATCTTTAATGATGTACAGGTATACATAAAAAATACAGGACGATTCCATCATCAAGTATAATTATAGCGCTTCCTAGTCACAGATTACATATAGTACCTAGTTAAACAGGGGGTAGAGCATCGCGGCGGGGGTGGGGGGGGGGGGGGGTTGGGGGGAGGGGGGTGCGGTCGGTCGCGCTGGTGGCATTGTAACAGAGGTACAACCATAGATTTTGTATAATCATCTTTTCCCTTTTTGTTTCCACTTTTTCTTTTCTTTTTTGTTTGTGTAATTGAAACATTTTTCTATGTGTTTTTCTTTATTTCTTTAAATTATAAAAACCGCCATTAGTTTAATCTACAATTATTTGACGCAGTGGGAAGGGCTGCTTATAATGTTGGTATAACTTAAAGTCCAGCCCCATTTGCTATTTTCATATTTCTGTATTAGATAAAGTGTATATTATGTAATAATGAAAATATGCAATAAAATATGATTAAACTAAACTAAGTTTCATGTTTCCCTCGTGCAGAGCATGGTGCTGCTTTAGGGTGTTACTTTTTCTCTGTTTCCTTTGTGAATTATGAATTAATTTTACTTGATTGTTTTCTTTTTTGTTTATAAATAATCGGCATACATCAAATAATACTGTTGTCTTCAGTAGTGTTTTGTGCAATCACTTGAGGCGGTCGCACGAGTCGGGATTCGAACACCGTTCAGCCCGTTTTCGCCAGCATTTTCTGTTACATTAATATAGCTTAACGCATCCGGTCAACATATAAGCAAGTTCTATATAACAGTGCAATTAAAATATATCAAATATTGATTCCTGGTAACTCATAAAATTATGGTATCATTTAAAAGTGTATTGTCTACTGAAAAAGAAAATATAAATTACACGACAAAAATAGGTTAAAGAATTTTTATGTCTTTACTTTAAAGTTTTCAATGATACTTCAACAGAAATCTAGTTATTATAGTGTAAGATTGATCATTTCGCAGTCAAAAACATGACTAGTGATTTGTGCATATCATTTCGGCCATCTAATGTATTGATTCTTGTTCAGACACAACTCCGTCAAATGATACAAAAAAGTTTGGGTGACAAGGCATCAAAAGGTTATCTATTTGTTGATCGGATACCTTAATCGATTACAGGTACAATTAGACTGTAGCCATAATCATTTTTTAAGATTATTTGTTGATTGCATTCTCTTTTCTATCTAGTAGATAGTCAAATAAATGGATACACATTTGAAAAAGACATTGACACTTGTTTCGCTAAACGACATATTTTACAATTGTCTTACATCTCTCCATGTATTAAGTTATACACCTAGGGTGAAAGTATTTTTCATGACATCACAGAGCTATGTTAAGAACTGGTAAATATGATTGTACAATGATTTTATGGATTCATACAAAAGCTAACTCTAACCAATCTTTTAATATACAGTTCATGATTCCTGGATATGCACCTGTTTATTATTATCATTGTAGCATATAGCAAGATTCAAATTGACCTTTATAGAAAAGGTTACCCACATGACAATAAATTGATTATATCTACACGATTCAGTGTAGAATCGCCCCTATTCCTTCTAACTTTAATCAGTCATGTCACTGTGAATCATACTTTATAATCAATCGTTCATTGCTTTTAGGATGTATGCCGCTCTCTTTCAATCCGTGATGATGTAATATCAGCTGGCAGTATGTCTGACGTAACTATTTACTTCCGTCAGTGTAGATCGCTGAAGATTTAGCAATCTGAATCGGTACCGTTTCAAACAGATTTGAAGCAAATTGATACAAGCAAGTCATGTACTTTACAAGCATGTTTGATATCAAGGCAATGAAATTTTTGTGATCAATTTCTATTTCATCCAATTCTGACCTAAAATTGTTCTGATACTGTTTAATACCAGCCACGATTCCCTCAACACGGGATCGCATGAAACGTTTATTAATCTTTTTAAGTTGTTCCTTTCTTTTGTCAGCTGCTAGATCTGAAAGTCTGAATAACTCTTGATCAGCTCTAAGTGTGTCGTCGTCAATATCAAAAACTTCGCAGTAGTATTTGCTCTCCTGCTTAAGCACGTCCCTTATTATTTTCTCGGCCGATTCTGCTGTACACATCATCCCCGCTTGGAAAGCTACACACTGAATCCGCCTGAAAAGACTCCGCCATTTCATTTCAAGTATGCCTTTCGTGACAGAAGAGAGACTTGCTACTAAAACATCGGCTTTCATTCTCTCAATATCTATTGTTAGTGCTGCAACAAGACTATCAAAATCGTATTTCTCACACTCTAAACTGTCTATTAAGTAAATCTTGTCATGTGTGTGACCTTCCAGATTGATTTCACAATCTTTTCTTATAATTTCCAGTTGCTTCTCCGGGTCGTGAGAATTTGGATGTGCTCTACGATCATTGCAGATATCTTGGTCGACATGCGATCTAACGAAGTAATACCTTTTCCCAATATCTTGTATCTCCTCCGCTAACCATGCATCGTTTTCGGTGAATCTGCATCTAGAAATCAAAATGAAAAAGTCATAATCTTTAAGCTTGACTTTTTCTACATAACTTTCTTTCGGGAATTTTGGTGTACCTACACCCGGTAAGTCCCAAAATATTACATTTCTGTTCCTTTTAGGTTAAGCGGAAATGTCCCGTGTTGTTTCTATTGCTCCAGTCTGCGCCCCTTCTCCAGTGTCCTCATCCAGACCAAGTATGGTGTTAATGAAAGTAGATTTTCCCGCACCTGCACTTCCGGTTACTGCCACATTCATTTTAGTTTCATGTCATTGTTTTAAGTCTTGATTTATTTCCATTCGCAGACCATCGATACCACGCAGTTCTACAACCCTTTGGAATTTCCTTGTAAGTATGTGAACTCCAAAAATATCGTCTTTCGACACTCCAGCCATTCCTGAAAATAGAAAATATCAGTTAGCAATGTTTTACTTTTGAACAATCTTGGTTACATTTTTGTTTCAAACTAACTCTTGTAAATAGTCTGAAAGACGTCATGATAATTAAGCGTCTGTAGTGTGAAATTCAAAAATGATATTTTTTCAAACTCTTAACGAAGATTGGGTTGGGAAGAAGGGACAACAAAAGAAATTAAACACATTCTTGCACTACACAATGAATACATAAAAAGTCTGACATAAGTTTCAAAACAAAAAAAACATAATCATGCCCCAGTGCTAGAGTCTCACTTAAAACGCAATCCCTAGTTCAGTATATGACGCATGCTATCAATCAAAGTTAGTTCAAATAAAATATTAAAAGCTTCAGTGAAAGGATGAATAAGAATGTAAAGAAATATTTTGGTCACTTTGTCAGTTATAATTATTTCTTTCATTTTCATTCAAAGACAATATTTTATTTCTCGATCTTAACGTATATATTCTAGAATTATCAGATGAATATATATAACCATTTACAGAAGACCTAGAACTAACTACGATGTGAAATTCAGCCTTTGCACCTAAACATTCTTCGCCAAGTAAAAGTCCCTATCAAGTTTCTAAGTAAATAAATAAGCGGGCCTGATGCATTCCCGATTTTTCTGATGATCGTAACCTTAAACAGTGTTTAAGCATAATCTGAATAATCCTTTGAGAATACACTTGCTTCATTTTGAGTTAGAATGAAAATGGACACTATTGAAAACTGTTATGTTTTTGTTGGGTTTTACGTCATACCGATACAATTATGGGTGACTTTACAGCTTTCTGTTACAGAGAAAGGCCTCAAGTGCCCGTCCGCGCATTACTTTATACAGGTAGAACTACCGCAAGCCAGCTGAATACCTTTCTCACATTTGAGAACTCGAACTCACAAGGAAAGAATAAGTGATTCAACAACCTTAACTTAAGACCACGTAGGCTCCTTAAATATTTATCGCGTAAAATACTTTTCGTGTAATCAAAAGGGAGCGGATATGTTTTTAATACATTTATGATGACAAACAAAAAACGGCAGCCTCCCCAAACCGCAACTCGCAGCAGGACATGCACGCACACAATTCATGGTTCGAGTCTGACCTAACTCTTAATTCACATTTTGTACTTAAATCCCACTTTTTGCTAAAATCACTGGACAGTGTAAAACAAGTGAAAATCTAAACACGAAATTGCAACACAGGCATGTCATGTAAAACACAAAAATTGTATTTTATATTAAAGCAAACCTTAAGTCCCCAAAACGCATACATTCAATGCATACAGTTAAAAGATAAACACAACTAAGGACCTGAAGAAACAATCCATAACACAAATATCAAAACAGCTCAGTCCTAATTGGATTTAAAAACCTTCCTATCATAGAGTTCTGCACTTGTTCCTTCGGACACAGTCAAAGAGGAAAGTGTAGATTCCAACTAAAACAAAAAACCCGTGCGAAAAACATATGCGCTAAATATAATTACATTACCTCTTTTGTCTCAGTATCGATGTTTTACTACTCCGTAACGACGTAATTTATCTAAGTGTTTGGTCTTATCTCTGTATAAATGTACTGGGCTAGACGCATGCGCAATACGAATCTATCAATATCAGCAAAGGATCTGATTTTTTACAAACTACTATGTCTTACATTTATATGCATTAATAAGCAATTTAGAAAAATATCATTGGATAAGTAAATGTTCCATTTAAAGATGTAACCGTGATTTTGGTAAAGAATAAACATATTTATACGGATGACAGAATATAAACAATTGGATTTTCCTAATAACATTCCTTATCCACAGTTTTATCTGAAGATCTAATATATCGTCTCTAGGTCACAGGTGTTATAATTTTGTTTATGAATTTCTGTATTATACCAACCAGAAATATAGTTTTTCTTTCACAAAAGGCATGGATGCAAGAAATAAGAGATGGAAATCTTATATAGAGGAAAAAATAGAGGATTACAAGTCTGCATTTAAACAAAAAGGTATTACAGGACTCAATGAAGCTATATGTGAAGAATTAAACGCCTGGAAGAATGAGCCAGTCAACATTGCAGTCACAGGTGCATCTGGGGCTGGTAAGTCATCACTAATCAATGCAATACTTGGACTTTCCGCGGAGGACGACAGAGCAGCAGCAGTAGGATGCACCGAAACAACCATGACTATTAAATCTTACAAACACCCGAGAAATAAAAGATTCATGATCTGGGATTTTCCAGGAGTAGGAACAAAAAAATTCCCGAAAGAGTCTTATCTCACACTGACTAATTTTGGAAATTACGACTTTTACATTTTAGCATCATCAACGCGTTTTTATGATAATGATATATGGCTTGCAAATACTATAGCGAAGATGGGTAAACATTTTTATTTCGTCAGAACAAAATTTGGAAATAACGTTGAAAGTGAATGGAAAAAACAGAGGAGGAAGAAAAGATCAAAAGAAGATATAGAGAAGGATTTGAGAATGAAAATCTTTGAAGAATGCAAAACAAACTTAATGGAATTTGAATGTAGGAATAACATTTTTATTGTAGACAGCTATGAAACATACCATTATGACTTTATTGAACTTGGAAAAAGAATTATCAGAGATGCTTCCGAAATAAGTGAGAAGAAACAGACAGTCATTATTCTTTCTTTGTCAGCAATGACAAAACCAGCAATTGAAGAAAAGAAACATATTTTGCAGAAGAGAATATCACGAACTGCTCTACGCGCTTCATTTGCTCTTCGAATAAAAAGATCCGACGTGCGAATATTGATGGAAGAAGAAGCATTCTACAGGAACCAATTTAAACTCGACGCAGAATCGCTTGAAAAAGATGCCATGGCATCTAATATTCAGTCGCAGTTAACGGATTTAGAGCTTAAACTGCAAAGTACAGGAGGACAAACGACAGAGAATGAACATATTTTGAATGAAGTAGAGAGTTTGATACCTTTTTTGTTGCCATTTGTAAATATTGTTAAAACATACAAGCTGAGTAAACTGTGGCTACGGAATACCCTTGAGAGCATAGTGGACTCTGCAATCGCCGTGAACGAAGCTATGGTAAAAGGACTCGCACGGTCTTAAACAGTACAGTCGAATCGCAAAACTAAAGAATATGTCTTCTATTGATGCCATTATTATTCATTGTATTATCGTTTATGTGCTCTAGATTGTATTATGTAAGATAAATGGTTTATCTATCTGCTTCTAGTCTTCATTGACAATAGAGCGGACCAAATCAGTAATACTCTTTACTTCTTGAAAATTTTGGTCATATGGAAACAACTCAGTTTCCATAGGCCCACATTATAATGTTTCCAGTCATGGGCCTTTCCTAACATTTAAACTTTTGATGCAACCTACTCAGGATAAAAGAACTATCCAACAGCTATCGAAAAACTGCAGGAAATATACCGGATGACCACTTTTGGGCACTTTTTTCTCTTTGAACTCGGATATCCCTAGTCCGGCAGTATTTCTTTATTTTACATGAAAATGCTCTACTCGTGAAACATGCATATTTCTCACACAAAATGCATCATTCCATATTATTTTAGCCAGTAATCATGGATTAAAGTTTTATTTTATGAAATAAGATAGTTTTAAAACACATCCAACATATTTTACACCAATGGGCGATCACTTTACATGGTAATATACACCTCGGAATAACTTTTTCAACCAATCAGCGATCTCGTTAGTTGTTTCCTTCTGACCAAAAGACGTGGCGGCGACAGGTCATTGCGGCGTATTGTGGATTTTGATATTTCTGTCGTCAGCTCATACTATGATGGACAGACCTATTCTATATTTCTTTCTTTATCCGAGGAGTATGTTCTATACTGTCGTATGCAACTAATGTACTTGTAAACGTCTACGACAGTTTAAGAAATCACCTGTAGCTGTAAAATAATAATTTCTTGGTATTCAAATTAGTTATATAGTACGAAACGCACATATAAAATATAGACTTGTTTCGAGCCGAAAAAAATACAGTCAAACAAAAATGGCATTTTAATGTATGCAAACAAATTTAACAAATTATGCAATTTATGTCGCACTCCGTCTGGCTCCGCCCTTGATTAAACTCACAATTTTAGAACGCAGACTCTCCAAACTTCAGATAAGTGTAGAGCTGTATGTAAGTATGCGTATATGATGAAACTCTAAATAACGAAAAAAAAAAAAAAAGAAAAAAAATAAAAAATCGTAAAACAACAGCAGAATTTCGCCATTAATTTTATGACTGTCCAAATCATTGTTGATACTTGATGCGATGGTGATTATTACTGTAGGATTCAAAGCTAATTTTGACTGAAATGGGATACGTAATATTTTATGCTTGGAGTGAGCATATTATTGATTTATGTCTCCTTTGTCTTGTTAACATCACAAAAATCTCAATAGACAGGTCATCTGTTACGGTGTAAATTTTGTCCTAGTTTATTCAATACCTCATCTACATTGCCACACAAAAATGAAACAAAACAAAAACGTCACCAACATATTTGTTACTTTTGTATCTGAATTCTCCTGGAAATCTGTTCATAATTACTTTTATTATAATTGTTATCATTTGTTCTTTCGCCATTGATGAACAAAACAGTTCTGTTCGAAAATAAATATTTGTACAGTATGTTTGTCGCTTCATTTAACTGAAAGCAGATATAGATTATAATTGAGAAGATATTATGTTCAATTGAAAAACAAATTCTTTTATTTTTTTCGGATGTTTTGCCTAATGTTACACCTCACGGCTTACCCACACATGTACTATGCCCATATAATGTGATGTTTACAAACACAACTATATGTTTAAGTAAATTTAAATAAAGCACAAGGAGTTCAACATTTTTGTAATTTGTCAAAATGTAAATATTTCTAGATTTTTCGTACCAATTACAAATTAGCTCAGAGGTAAGGGATACTGTTTGTGTTCAACCGATCTTTTGTTGTACGATTTCTGAAAAAAACATATTTCATGAGGATTATGATTCGAACTGAAACAAAACGATTTGATAACTTCCTGTTGATATTTGCATTTTACCCGAATGAGGTATTTTGACAACTCTTGAAATTAAACAAATACTGATATGTACTAGTTTTTAGTAATGTACAAGCAATGTGATTACTTATCATGAAATATTACGCTCGGGTCACGTTATCATACTGGTAGTCTGACAAGGGTTTTAATTGGCAACTTATTTATCTAGTGTAGTGACAAGTGCAATCTTTATATGTAATTCGCAGAGGAGAGATCGCTAATTCATATGTTCATTGTTTTATTTCTGCTGTCAAGTTTAATATTTTTTCATCTTCATAATGCTGCCTTTTAGTTAGTATGTAGTACTCGCAAATGTACTGCTGCAAAAACATGTCAGCCCGGGGATACAAAACCAATAGTAGAAATGATTTGTAAAGGGCAGAAAATTAACTAATGATAAACATCATGTTTTGAAAATAAACTGTCCAATTCAGAATATTTTACTAATGTTGAAATAAACTATTCGATAAAGAATATTGAATATACGCACAGCCTTTCGTGCGCCAAAATAGTGATATGTTTTCAACTTTGAGAAAAGCGTGCCAGTGATTATTAAATCAATTTATCAATGACCTAGTGAATTATTTTGTGTTGACGACTTTTATTTCCGGATAATTTAATCTTAGGTCTTGTCCAAAGCACAGTAGATCTATCGAAAGTCTTATTTTGACTTGTTGGTTTGGTATATATGTAGTGCGTGTTTATGAGCCAAAATTTTATAATGATCCTCAAATCGATACCACTTTAGTATCTAAAATGCTCGTCTTTCTAGGTTGGTCTTCTTCTAGCAGCATCCTCGCGCTCGGTTGGTCATCCGTATTATTGGTGTTATAAGACAGGCGCCTTTTAATCGTTAGAGGGCCCTCCACCGTGTGGTCGGCCACTCACCCTTTTCACTGATTGACCGTGTCTTATATAAACAATTTTTACAACCTGTCAGCCACACGATTATTATTGATAAGCCGAAGTCTTTTACATATGGTTGATATTATTTGTGGATCACTTTGCTACAAGTCTCTTTGGACTTTTCTGTAATTTTGTCTTAACAAGAATTCGTTTAAAATGAATTTAAGAAGTATACACAATTATACTCCTGGTTGTCATCTCATTTCCGAGGGATCTCTGAGAGCATCTTCACCTCCATTTTTTTCTTTAGTAAGAATAACTTGAACCTTCGATTTCCTTATTGGTCTAGTGTAGTCTGCGCTTACCATCATAGACTTCTGCATTTTTGAGTGACAATGTTGCTTCATTGCATCTTCGCTGGAGCACTGAGAAAAAGTAAAAACTTCATAAAGTCACGGCTTAATTTTGTTTGGTTATCTGTAAATGCTATTTGGTAATTAGTCCCCTACTGGTTGAAAACCAGTTTCGGGGACTATAGGAATGCGCTTTTCCGTCCTCTGTCATTCTGTCATTCCGTCCGTCTGCAATTTCATGTCCGGTCCATAACTGCCATCCATGAAGGGATTTTAATATCACTTGGCACAAATATTTCCCATGGCGAGACGACGTGTCATGCGCAAATCCCGGACCCTTGACTCAAAGGTCAAGGGTCACAATGGGAGGTCAAAGAACAACAGGGCTTTTTACCTTTCTGGTCCATAACTCATAATGCATGGAGAGACTTTGATGTAACCTGGCACAAATGTTCACCACCAAGAGGCATCCTTTTTTAGAATTACGTCCTTTTGTTACATGTATTATTATAAATAGATTATATTTCAACTTTTTGTTACTTACCGTAGGGAAAAATCGAGAACACTTTTCTGTGGTACAAAATACATGCTACATCCAATTTTTAGGTGTATTTTGACCTATCTCTACCTGGTAAATAGTGGACTTACATTACAAAGATTTTTTCTATGATTTATTTCCCTTTTGTTGTTACTATAAATAACTTATATGGTAACTTTTTTTATGATCCATATGAAAACAACTGAAGGCTTTTATATACGCAAAGTTTAATCCAAGAATTTTGTTATAACATATTGTATATATAGTACAATATTGTTTATATACCATTGACAGATATTAGTTAATTATGTTATATTGCAGTAGAGAAAATTAGGTTCATTCCAGTAGGGGACTTTGTATTGCATGGCAATACTTCATTCACTGGTTTAATTACGTCTTAACAAGTGATTAACTCCCCTTAACCAACTACCACTCCTAAAATATGGTTGAGACAACGGATATCAATGGAACACATGTAACTCCTTTTCATAAACATGTACAGTCAAACCGGTGCTATAGACTGCCTCCAAATAACCAACATTAAATCTGCTGTCTATTACAAGCCACTATTTTCTCTTCCCGTTTGGCTGGAGATGGTTACTTTAACTGTCTTGAGAGACCACCAGTTTACGAATTTAAGACCACTATTTTCATTTCCCGGGAGAGATTTTTACAGACGAGTTTGACATATAAAAATTCCATTCCCCACCAATAAATTGAATACCAAATTGTGTAAGTATACTGACAAGATATGAAAACGCAACAAACATATGCCTGAATATATTTTATCTACACAAAGCATCGCATTGAAATGTTCAACTCATACACATCTCGATAGTCGATACTAAACACCATGGGCGTAGGAGCGAGTTTAACTTTGGGGGGTGGGGGCCAAACCTTTTCGACCGGCGGTTTGTATGGGTGGGGGGAGGGGTTAGCGGCAAGGTATCCTCGGTACATTATTCGTGACAAAGCCTCAAAGCCTTGTACAGGGATTAATTGGGCCATAAACCCCTCAAACCTTTATGTTTTAGCAATCATTGAGTTATTCTGATGATACACATACGACTAGTCACTGAACTGTCTTAATCAGTTATATTATGTATTGTTCTAATTAAGTGTGCCATTTTTTTTACATTCTTCTGTTGAAGCCCTGGACATACAATCAATTAGCACTGCATTTGTCTAATTGTGGTATAAAGTTGTGGAAATATCATTTCCTTTGAATAGACAATGAAAAACAAAAAAAATACATAACGTTTACATGCGTAAACAGGCTTAATAGTTAAGGCTACATTGATTTTTCAGACGCTCAAACCGGAACTGTAGTGATTGCGCTCAATGATATATTATTTTTTATAAAATGTAAACAATTCTTGGTGTGGCGCGTACAGATTACAGTACTCACACAACGGAAAGAGACATTTTTAGTCAGAATACAAGGGAAGGCCAAATGCAAATCAGAAATCAGGTTGAAAAGAATTATATGATGCTAAGTAAATGTTATATTAGACTGCAATTTATATCTCTTTTCCAAAATATTCGGGGGGCCAAACTATACTTTGGCCACCCCCCCCCCTCTCCTAGCTTTGGGTGTGGGGGGGGGGGGCTTGGCCCCCGCTGGCCCCCACCTGCTCCTACGCCTATGAACACCCATTGTGTTCAAATTTAATCAGCACAACAGACCGTAAAATGAACAAAATGGGAATAGAGTATCAAGATGTGTTTGTGTTGAACATGTCTAGGTGATGCTTTTTGTAGTAAAATATATATTCAGGTATACGTTTGATGCGTTTTTATATCTTGTCAGTATAGTAGCATGTGTTGAAATATTACCGTTTGACTTCATAAGTCACTCCTGTCAAGATTGTCAATAACAGAACAACAAGTTTGAATGTTGTACTTCATGCAAAGAGTTCAGGAAGTTTCGATTAGAAATTAAGTAAACCAGCAAAATGAATACCGTTTGAGTCAGTTGTAGACAGGTAAAATTTACAAGATACCGGTAACCATTTTCTCAGCCAAGTGCTTGTGTCCTGTTTTCAATGGCCATTTTATGAATTTCCCTACATAGTAATGACATCATAAATATAAATGAGCCAATCACCAGAGTTATACGAACAGTTTCCAATGGGTTTCTTTGTAGCGAAAAATGCTACTGCTGCTGTAGCATGTTTCAGAGATAATCAGAAAAAAGTGAGGTGAGACAAGGTTTTACATTAGCAATGCAAGGAGTGAGTCGGTATGTCGACAGTATATTTTTGTTTTCATCAGAGTAAGTGAAGAGATATTTACATCAGCATCTTTGTGATGAAAACGTTTGTGTTCATGTACGTGGAGATTCTCGTTTATCACTATAATAATAGGTGGGCCGGTGGTCTAGTGGTAACACGCTTGACTGCCAATCCAGAGGTCCGGGGTTCGAATCCCGGTCCAGCCCCTGGAAATTTCTGAGATGCTCTTAAGTGTTTCCCACCTAACTAAGAGGCCTGTACTGGTTCTTCCCAGGAAAGACGGCTTCGCGTGTTTCGATGCTATACACCGGGCACGTTAAAGAACCAGACTGTCTATTCGCAAAAGAGCTAGGCTAAGTTAGCCGGACAGGCCTGTATCTGCATATCTGTATCTCTATCTGTTCTGCAGGCTTTATCTCACTCTGTACTTCTGGTTAGATCGCTCTGTGTCTGTACTAGTAGAGGATGAATTTTGCGCCCTGTTAGGCTGCGTTTGCTATATGTAAAGCGCCTTTGAACGTGTTTAAATTTATCATGAAATAAAAATATGTTATGATAATAATAATAAAATAGAAATATGAGTTTAAGGCGACATGATAATTTGGTCAAGATTAAAATTCTTTGTGACGTGTATGCTGACCAGTTTTGTTTGATATTTAATAACAATTACACACATCACAAACGTAATATATAGTAAGACTAGTCTTGTGTTTACGGCGCTGGGACACTAACCTAATGCCAGGTTGGATCGGATCATTCTTCTGAAAGAAGCTGATATATCTTGTTTTCTAACTATTTGCCTCATTTATACTTCCAGAATAAGCGTAACATCAATAAAATATGTTAAAAGATCATTTGGAAGCACAGAATGCAAACAAGCAAAATAATAGCAGACTAGGTTTGAGTTAGTCTGTTCATGAGAGGTAATGAAGTATGCAACATCCCTCACGCCCCTAGTAACGGCTTAAAAGGGATTCTATTACAGTACTATTGAGTGTACCCAAACCAAAATGGCAAGTTTAATTAAGGTCGCAGCAAGATTGCAGTAGCAATCATAACAAGTTTGCGGCAAACTTGTTTCAGCGTGCAGCAAGATTGCGATTGGAACCATTACAACCATTATTTAAGCTTGCGCAAACTTATTCGAGCGCTTCCTGCAACCTATTTAAAATCTTGCAAGCTTGTAAGGTTGCGCATGCCTGCGATTGGAACACTAGC
>NW_026463322.1:0-71833 GCF_021730395.1 Mercenaria mercenaria
CATTTGCTCAACAGCTGAATTTGAAGCAGGAGCAACACTGAAACTTGCACATTGAATAGTAAGATATCTTTAAGATTCCTGCTCAAAAATATTTGTCAAAAAAGCACTTGAAGGGACACACACACACAGTTTTTTATAGGCTCGTGAAAAAAAAACATTGCTACAGAAATACATATTCTGTAAAAATGTGCTGTTTGTTTGGTTCAGATGGAATCCATATTACAAAATATAGATAATTTACTTGCACTTTTAAGTGTTCAGACTTCATTTTCAGTATTTGGACAATCTAATGATCAAATGATAGTCTGCGGTTTGCTGTTGTTGTTTTTTTTGGACAGAGCTTAAAGCATTAGTCATTTAAAAATAAATGATGTCTGGATAGGTTCATACATATCTAAATAGCTTTCATGATGTACATGTTTTATAGTGGCAAAAGTGAGTCTGTCAAGAAAATTACAAAATTGAACCTAGGAGTTATCAGAATTGAAATATTGGTGCATTTTAAGTAAATTATCTCCCTCTAATAGTTTATAATTCTTATATTTCAGTTTTTAACTGTTTCAGTAAGGTATTTTCGGTTTGACAATATCATTTTAATGCAAAAGTAGTTTTATAGGCATTCTTAATTGTAAGAATATGTTCTTAAAGATGCACTTATGTGTTCCAAGGTCTAAAATTACCTAAAAACGGCACTCTAGAGATGCTTGACAGCCATTTTTTTCAGTGTAAAGCCCTTCTTAAGGGTAAATTTAATTTTCTTTGCAAGGGTATGCGTTTTTCCTTACACCTGATTTAATTTGCAAATTTTGCTGTTTTTATTAGTAAAAGTAGCTTGTATCTATGATCCTGTGGCCAGAAACTGTTGTAAAAACTGCAATGGAGCTTTATTTAATACTGTAATGATAGTGTAAATAATGCCTGTGTAAGTTCTATCTAAATATCAGCTAGTGTTTATTTAATGTATGTCAAATGCTTAAGTTATTCTCAGTTATCCCCTAGGATGAGAAAATGTGTTGACAGATTTAAGTGATGGGTGGGATTTGAAACAGCACCCCGCTGCAGCAGTTATGCTAAATATTGCATGTAAGTAGTGATATTTTAAAGGTAACTACATGTACTCAATACAGGAGGGGTTTTATAGATGTTACCTTAACATTGACTTCATGGAGGTCATCTAGATAAGCAAATGCAGTTGTATTACATACTTTCAGTACAGTTGACATACGACACTATGATATACTATACATAAAATGGTACATAAGGCTTTGATTTTAGATGAGAGTATTTACTTTAAAGCTATAATAGCTGAAAGTTATGTTTATTGAAATTTTGTATCATATTTAGGTCAGAGGTTTGAATGGAAATGTGGCGTTGGATTGGTTAAAAAAAAGTGTACGGAAACAATTAAGAGTCCATGAGACTTAAGCTGATTGGAGAAATAGGTTTAAATTTACATTAAATGTTAAATTCAGGCATAAAATTTATGTGCTTTCTGTAAAATTTTGATTTTTTTCAAGTGTCTGTATGAATTCTTGACTTTTCAGTTATCTCTTTAGAATAGTATGTGTCAATGGACATTATGCCTCTAAAAGCCACTCAACAAAGGGGGTAGGTTTGTCTGAAGAAAGATTGAAAGAATCACATGTTAATGAGCATTATCCAACTTTAGGGTATGTGACAGGGTCATTTCTTATAATGGAAGTCTATGGAAATCGGCAATTGAGGGACTACTGAACTCATGATTGTTCGATTTTTTTAAAATTTAACACATGAAATTCTTCAAGTGTAATGTGGTATGAAGAAAGCAAGTTAAATGTATAAATTTAAGCTTTTTTAGACATTTCTCCAGTGATACATTTGAATAGTATATTCTGTTGTTCAGTATATTAATGATTAAAGAGCATTTTACAGTATGGCAAAAAAAGTTAATTCATACAAATAAAACTTAAAACCATCTAAAAATACCACCTTAAAAGAAAACTAGTTTCATCTTTCAACTAATGTCTTGTTTAAACTGGCTTCATGTTGTTCTTGGTCATTCAGAGAAAACAAAAATCGTATATATAGCAGTTTCATATCAATCCGTTATGTTAATTGATTAAAACTGAATTCAGGATTTGTTAAATAAACGGATCCATTAAAAATCATCATTAACATGCCTTTTTATACAAATATCTATTTTGAATTAAACAGGAGATGTACAGTATCCGTTTGATGTAGATTACACTAAGTAGAAAGGTCTTTTTTCCAAACTTAGCTACTTTTCTTTATATGAAAGATAAAAGTAACTACGCATTAATGGGATTCGCATGACAAGCGCTTTTTCCAGAGTCTTGAAAACAAATTACTGCATTTTTCAATATAGGGAAGGCAAGCGGAGCCATCTTGTGTCATGGTATATATTAGCAGCATACCCTAAGTAAGATCCTTTGACATGTCGTGTACCACTGGCTTCCAACAATCGTATGTCACTTTATTAGAATCATACGTTATACCTACGCCAATGAATCCAATAGCACCAAGAGCAGCTGATTACAAAACTAAAATAGTTATCATAAAACATAAGCTTTCAAATGTATTTATCTATCTTTCAAAATAAGCCACTATTTCAAGTAAACATGTGGGTGGAATCTGATTTCTGTCAATCAAAATCATTTTATTTGCCCAGTTGAAACAATTATTTTTCCACTCTTAAATATACCGTACAAAATTTAAAGAAGATTATTCGTTCATCTCGGAAAATTATTACTGTAGAATACTTATCATTGTTTTTAACCACTGGCGACAGATCAGAAAATAAAACATTCACACAAGGTATTCTTGCAACTTTTGAGCCTTTGAAAGGAACTATTAAAACACTTGGACTTTAGTCCATTTTAACCGCTTATTTATTATTTATGAGCATATCGATGAATTTCAAATGTATCTTAAGGCATAAATGTAAAGGAAATACCATGTCTTTAACTTCTGTTCAGTAATAAACAATTAAAACGTCCATTGAAAGCCTTAGCAAAAGAAAACACAAAAACAAAAACAAAACAAAACAAAAACAAATAAAAACGCGAAATATTGAACAGGGAAAGCTATTTTCCCAAAACGCTATCATAGTTAAAGCACACGACCAACACACTCCAAATCTCACACAAAGCAAACACAATAGCACACACTTTTACACAAAGTAAATACACTTGTACAAAACGAAACAAATAAAGTAACATAGTAGGGCACCTCCTTGGAATGATTTATGGCAAAACCACAACCAGAGAGCCCAAAACCATTTCACACAATAGTGACTTGGAGTGTTTAACTTCAACTTAGATAATTTTTTATTTTTCCTTTCAATCATCCCATTCTATATTTCACCGACCAAACGGGGATTCCTGGGAAAAATCAAGGATAAATAGAGAATAATAGGTTAGTGCCGTAGATGAGCCAGATAAACTTTCTCCATCTTAGGCACTAACCTATTATTCTATTTATCTTGTCATTATTTCATTTTCCGATATTTGGCAGTCTATTTAAAAGTAAGTGTGCGACAACCGTTTTAATGACGCCATATTCGTAATGACGTCACTTATATAATGACGTAATCACCGACAAAATCGCAGTAACTTCTTTGTTTTTGAATAAAAACTCATTATTTGACCACTAATTTTCTTAGTTCGGACATTTCCAACACAATGGTGATGGATTCAATGCAAAATTTCTTATGACAACAATATCGATCATAAGGTCACATGATCAACTGACGGTATATCACTGGTCACGTGTCAACTGACGGTATAACAAGAAAGATATACGGCACCCTGATATCGGGTCGAAAATACTGCAAGTGACAGGATAAATGACCCTATTTGGTCAATTTTGCCAAAAGCCGATCTGGTTCTTCTGAACTCGGAAGGTATCAAGTCAACCGCGTAAAAAGCCGATCCAATGCTAAAATTAGACATTGGAATCCCAAAATCGGTGTTGTTTGTACGGAGAAAGAAAATGATCTATCTGTCTCCCCTACCCCCTCCCCTCCACCACTTACCCTCGAAAATCTCAACGGATTTACACGATCTGGAAATATGACCCCTGAGGACTCGATAAAACCGGAATTTCCGGCGTATACCGGTACTTTCACACATATTTGAAATTAAATTGCAGACTCAATTTGTTTGAATGTTTGAAAATCTTAAGAGTGCATGTATACGATGATATATGAGCCGTGCCATGAGAAAACCAACACAGTGGCTTTGCGACCAGCTTGGATCCAGACCAGCCTGCGCATCCGCGCAGTCTGGTCAGGATCCATGCTGTTCGCTAACAGTTTCTCCAAATCCAATAGGCTTTAAAAGCGAACAACTGTATAAGTACTTACATGTTACAACCACCTAAAATACAAACACTGCTAAAATTTGATGCATTTTTGATGGATGTGAAGGCTATCAGGAGAATTTTTAAGCCTTTCGTTTGTTTTTTGCCTGACTGAAAGGTAGGTTTGTCCGTTAAACATAGATCCAGTTTGGTATAGCCAAAATGCTATTGAACTATTTTTCCGAATACTAGAACATTTTCTTTCCATTGTCTATACTAACCAGGATTTTGAACGGATTGCCTAGATTTGAAAGGGTTTAAAAGAAGACAGCCCAGACTTCCTCTTTAATTTGATTGATATGAGTCTAATGGTTTAGGAGAGAAATTGTGATCGACTGACGGATGTACGGACTACGGGCGACGGACTTCTAACGATGCAACCAAGATAAACTGTAAATAAATGAATCCTAGAGTTAGGCGCATTTTTAAGCATGCCTTTTGGCTTAAATTCTAGAACTTTCCAGATCAGTATGCTTATATGGATATGTAGCATGAACACATAATAAGGATACAGGTAATTTACAACAGAATATATGTAATTATAGAACATTGCCAGTGCACAAAATGTCATCTACTTAATCATAAGTTCAACTGCAGAAAACTTCAAACTAAGAAGGAGTAGGCGTCATAATACTTGTTATGATTGCAATACAATCTAAATGCACAGTTCAATAAAGTTTGATACATTTTTACGGGGGAAATTCATTAATGTTATGGAAATAAGTGAAACTACCAAGAGTGTATGGGATCTCCAAAAGATTTTTTTTTTTTTTTTGTAAATCAGTAATGTACAAATGTAATAGCAATTACCTGTATTAGTATTGCGCGCTTCCTATCATGTTTAAAGGATGGGTAAGAAGTAGTTTATATTTGACTTAAACGTTAAGGTAGTTATTCTATGAGAACTCTATATGGAAAATATAGACGTGTTTAAGGTTATTAAGTCGGACACGACATGTCAGTAGAAGATAGTTAAACTATAATGTTATCTTATTAACAATAGTTTCACATCAAAGCATCGACTTTATCAGATCACAAAGTGTTAGACGAGAAACATTTAACAATAAAACACGCAAATACGTTAAAGAACAAACGAGATAACGGCTGATCATGCTAGCCTCAACTATGAAGAACAATAGTATTTGCCTTTTCAAAATGCAACATCATTCTAACATTAGTTAACGTTACAGATGTCAGCGCAACTCGGATTACGGTGTGTAAAGGTTACATTTCAGGATGTAAAATTACTTTATACGCGTCACCGTATCAGTATTCAACGATTCACTGGTATTTACAATTTTAGCCTTTCGCAAGATCTGCACTTTTACCCATGACATGGAATCTATAAATAGCCTATTCAAAGCCTGAATGCATGTAAATACCAATGGTTTATATTTTGGTATTCATTTATTCATTTTATCGTTGATGTTTTGTTACAACAACTGGTTGCATATTTTGTTCTTTTGACTGACAAATAGTCACTTAAATGATAAAAATATGGAGAAAAGGATTAACTCATCACTCAGACATCCACACGCTGAAAATTGAGGCCACAATTTAGAAGACGGGAAATATATATATATATATATATATATATATATATATATATATATATATATATATTCTATTAAAATTATTAATTTGAGAAGTAACTAAAAAGTTCTCGTATAGATAGATTACGTTAAAAATGTCGAAAATACAAAGATTATTTTCTGTGAAAATGTGTTAAATCGCATTTACCCTGCCGTTTTATTGATGTAAGGATATCAGTCAAAACCTTTCGTTATGAAAGTGTGTTTTGTTATCTTATTGCTTGTTCAATTACATTTAATTTGATAAAAGACACCTTTTAGAAGCACAGAGCGTAACGAAGCAAAAAAATAGCAAAATCAGTTTGACTTACCCTGTTCATGAGCGACGAACGAAATTTGAAACGGTGGTGTGGGGTGTCGGGGAGAGAGGGTGGGTGCGATAAAATGCCATGAATGAATCTGCCGCTTTACGTTCTTTATTGTTTCTATGTTCCTTGTATACTCGTATAATCTGCCTCGACGAGGCCTAAGCTCCACTCCTACGTACTAAATCCACACCAAACGCACATTTCCTACACCCTCTGCTTACTACCATTTTGAAATTGTTTTGAATAAAATTGAAATACTATTAAACATGTTAACATATAGTCGGGTTAAGTCGAGAACTTGTGTTAATGGTGTTTAATATCGCCATAGCATTGATTGCACTTTACAAAATAAATGCAATGCCTCAATAAAGTATATAGTAATTTGATTTCTCGCAAAAATATTTCGATATTTTCGTTACCCAACATCACATTGCGAGGCAAATAAAGGTTCAGGTAGAAAAGTCATCTTTCATAAGATGTGCAGTCTTTGTTTACCGTATTCTTTTCCAATGAGAACGTATTTAAAACGATTACCTTTTTCCAGGTAAGTCCCTGACCTTTTTTTATTGGTGGTCTCTATAGATGTCCGTCTGAAATACTTTCCGTTATTACTGAGAAACTTAATCATAGAATGAAAGGAATTTTATTCATGTCTATCCTTAGCACATGTTATACTCGCATTCCGGCCCATCGATGTAATTACCTTTGTGTACAGAACACTTTTAAATTACCTTATATAATTCGAGTAATTTTATCACTACGTAAAACTGTACAATATATCTAAAAAACTCAAACCTGTATTTCGGCAAAATTACAGTCAATACAGACATTACAATAGTGCACATGCAAACAAGAGGACCATGATGACCCCACATCGCTCATCTGAGTTAAGTTGCTTGCTTGAACAATTTCTTTACTAAAGAGTCGAAAACAGGAAAATAGGTAAGTAAGTCTCTTTCACGGCCACTGAAAGTCAGTTTTAAGAACGGTGTGCAAAAATGTGCATGTTATTTAAATTTCAAGGCTGTATCTTAAAAATGATGAAGAAAGTAGGTTAGTAGGTCCAGATCACAGTCGAGTGACACTTTATCCCTTGGGGTCATCAGGTAGTTATAATTAAACAGCTTAGGAAATAGGATCTGGTAATTTTTGAAGTGTTTTTTCCTGTATAACTCATATTACATATGACCCACGGACGAGGCCTCTTTATCCCTGGGGCATAATTCGAACAATCTTGTTAGAGATCAACTAGGCAATGATACATACAAAATGTCAACGGCATAAGCCTTGAACTTTCAAAAATAACAAACTAACAAACTGGTAGAATTTCCTTAAACTTCGTTCATTTTTCCCCAAGAACATTTGTTATTAACATGTAAAGTTGTGTACCTACACCCGGCCACCCCCATCGCCCAAGTCAACCCCCACCCAACATCCCCCTTTTTTATTCTTTTTTATCCCCCGACGAAAGTCGGAGGGATATAGTTTTGGCATTGTCCGTCCGTCTGTCCGTCTTTTCGTCCGTCCGTCCGGAGCCATATCTAGGAAGTGGTTGGGAATATTTGAAGAAAACTGCATACACATGTTCACTACTATGAGTTAATGGGGCCCGTCCAGTTTCAGTCAGATTGCCCAAGTTTGCACAATTTCGTTCGGATATATCTTGTAACTTCAGAGTTATTGCCCTATAATTGTATAAAAGTCCATATATTTGTACTTAACAAACTTACCATTTGGTAGAATTTCATTAAATTCCTTTCATTCTTTTCCACGCACATTTATTTTAAACATATGAAGTTGTGTACACACACCTGGTCACCCCCTTACCTTGGTCATACCCTTCCCCTCCCGACCTCCCCCCTAAAAAAACCATTCCTTATTTTTTTTTTCAAACAAACTTCATATACATGTCCAGCACTATGAGGTTACGGGGCCCGTCAATTTTCAGTCATACTGCCTAAGTAACTACAGAGTTATGGCCCTTAGAAGTTTCTAGTGTTAATAATTGTATATGACAAACTAACCATTTGGTAGAATTTCATTAAATATCTTTCATTCTTTTCCATGAACATTTATTATAAACATGTGAAGTTGTGTACCTACACCTGGTCACCCCCTTGCCTTAGTCACATCCCCTCCCCCTCCCATCCATACCCCCACCCAAAAAAAAGTTTCATTCCTTATTCTAGATTTTTTTTCAAACCTTCCATGAATATTTATCAACATGCAAGTTGTACCATTCCCCCACCTCGTTCCTCCACCCAGTCATGCACCCTCTGCCCCGCACCCCCACCCCCTTCCCCCAATTTTTTCATTTTTAATTCTCCATCAATATTTATAATCAACATGTGAAGTTTTGTTTCCTCACCCGTTCACACATCCCGCTCCCCGACCCCCACCCCCCCTCAACCCCACCCCCTCATAAAAAATATGTGAACATATATTTATATATATACATATATATATTTCCATTCCCTTTTCTTTGAAAAAATGTTCAAACCTTCAACATGTTAAGTTGTAACTGCACCAACCTTGCCCCCAGCCATGTTCAAGATATCTTACTTGATTGTGTTCTCTTAAGGACATCTGTTCTTTTAAGTTCAAATGTACCTGTTAAACAGCAACACTTTGTGCCAAACCACTCAGAGACAATATTTCGTTCCAGTTAAACTTCAAGCTCACATTTAAATTGACTGCATTTAATTTCAAAAGCTAACCTTGTTACAGTTAGCATATTCCATTCAAAATAATTTCTTTAGTCCGGATCAACGTATCATACATTTATTATGTACCATACTATTTAATTAAACATTTGTTTTCTGTAAAATTGATTTTGACTTATGAAATTATTTGCTTCTTAGTAACATCCTTAACTTTTTGCCGGATATGCTTTTGCCATTCTTCACCATAAACCCATTCGGCGGGGGATACCAATTCATCGAATTTGCTTGTTTATCTTTTTTCAAACCTTTCATGAATACTTATCAACATGCAAAGTTGTACCCTCCCCTCATCTCGCTCCTTCACTCAGTAAAACCCCACCACCCCGATCATGCATCCCTCCACCCCTAGCCCCACCCTTTCCAACATATTTTCTTTTATTCTTTATTTTCCATCAATTTTTATTTGCTTGTTTGTTTGTCTTGGGTTTAACGCCGTTTTTCAACAGTATTTCAGTCATGTTAAGGCGGGCTGTTAACCTGACCAGTGTTTCTGGATTCGGTACCAGCACAAACCTATTCTCCGCAAGTAACTGCCATCTTCCCCACATAATTTATCAGAGGTGGGGGACGAATGATTTTAGACTCAATGTCCTTTATCAAATAGTTGCGGAGAACATATGCCCCGCCCGGGGATCGAACCCGAGACCCCGCGATCCGTAGACCAACGCTTTCCGTATTGAACTAAGCGATCGGGATCGCCATCACGATGTATAGTTTAGTACCCTCACCCGGTTCTAAACTGAAACAGTTTCCGATCACCTTCTATGAACTGCAATCACCTTAAGAGATACCCAAGGTATCCGATCTCGGTATCGAATGGTAGCAAGGTCTTGTGATACCTTTCAATATGGTTCTAACAGTTTAGAAAATATTTCAGACTTATTCAAGGCCTAAATAGTAATATTTTCTAAATTTAAACATTTGCCAGTCACAAACTAACACCGGTCATACTTGGTAGCTAATAAGCCAAAATTTCGAGACAAGTAAGTACTCCAAAATTACGAGTTGATAAATCAAATCTACTAAATGCTCTCGCATATTCGCGTTCTTATTGGAGTAAGGTCAATGATTTTTTTATTTTAACAAAGAATAATGATATAAATAAAAGATAAAGATCCATAAAAATATATACATTATGTACACAAACAAGGTTTTATGGTTTGGCGAATTTTTATTTATTTATTTATTTATTTATTATTTATTGTAGAAATCATGGTCAACTTAATAAAAGCTTTAGAACAGTATTGTTCATTCGCGCTTCGTCTTGAATGATAGTGATATCTGCCTAGCGAAAGGCAGAAGTTATCAGACACGTCTGCGCGTTGCCAAAACCATCTACATGTACCATCAACCATATGACAACACACACTTTATTATATGTATACAAATCCATCCCTTATTTCACTTCTATCAGCGTATTTCAAATTGTTGCTTGCAACATCCTCTACCACTCGACGATTTAAATCTATAGTAGATTCTGCGAGAATGTCAAGTGTTTGTTTAAGCCAAACCTTTCCAGCGGTGTATGTTTTATGGATATTAATGAAACATGTCAAAAAGGGAATACATTTTTCAACTGCATTGTTTAATTCAGTTTTTGCGACTGATCTTTTTTCTTCCAGTTTTAAGCCAGACATTATGCTTTTAAGATCAGTTTTAATACTCGATGCCTTTGTATCTCTTGCTACTGCTTTTTTATCAAGTCCAAATTGCTTTCTGTAAAATTTTTCTTCTTCCATTAACACTTTAATATCTGAGCCAAACAGGCGAGGGGCAACTGCTGCTTTAAGTGCTGTTGCAAATATTCTTTTTTCTAAGATGATTTTCTTTTCTTCAACTGCCTCTCTCGTCATTGCAGACAATGTTAGTGTCAATGCTACTTGTTTTTTCTCATCTACTTTTTCCAAATCATGTATGAGTCTTTGTTCAAGAACGTGAAAATCAAACCGGTCTTTCATGTAACTGTCTATAATAAAGATATTGTTAAAGCTTTTGAAATCTTTAAGGATTTTTTGGCAATCAGACAAAGCAATTTCTTTTAATTTATTCTCTTCGGGACGTTTTCCCTTCCTCTTTGACGTTTCGTTTTCCAAATCATTTCCGAATTTCGTTCGAACAAAAAAGAAATGTTTGCCAATCTTTTCTATGGCACGTGCGAGAAAAATATCATTCTCGGTAAATCGATTACATGAGACAATTACAAAAAAATCAAATCTAGCTAGATTGATTGTTGTCAGATAGGTATCATGAGAGAAGCCATCTGTTCCAACTCCTGGTTAATCCCACAAAATACATTTCGTATTATTTGGATGAGCGTAAGACATTATATCTGTGGTTGTGGTGGTACTTCCTACGGGTGCAGCTCCCACCGAGTCAGCGTCTAGTCCTCTTAACGCGTTTATAAATGTCGACTTTCCTGATCCTGCCTCTCCAGTTACTCCTATATTGATTCGTTCATTTTTCCATTCGTCTAATTCTTCGCCAATAGATTTCGTCAGTCCAGCGATGCCTCCGTTTTGAAAAACTGACTTGTATTGTTATACTTTTCTTTCCACCCTTGATGAAAACTCTTTTACTTTTGAATCCATTACCTACAAATAAAACATATTCTGACTGAGATATTTTAAAGACATGGCATTGATGGTATCAGCATAACTTGATTAAACTTATATTAACATGATGAAAAGCATGCATATACCTACTGTATAAAAGTAAGTTATCGTTAAAATTTAATCGCAGGAACAATACAATTCAAACATTATCTTTTATTGTTTTTTTTTTTGTTTTTTTTTTTTGGCGAGTGTACATGTATCCGAACCATCTTATTAATTACACAAACAATCTGAAATAGTCACTTTGTATTTCACTTTTACATAATGAAACTGTAAAAACATGAATCAAAAGATGAATAGAAAATAAATTAACCGGTTATACATGCATTTAAGAATATTTACCAAATACAAACAGATTATTTGTTTTATTTTGGGCGAATATGGAATGTACACTGAAAAAAAACAGCTTATCCTGAATTTTATTATTTTACCAAGATCTTAAAACTTACTTTAAATATTTTCTAGATTTTTTTATTTGCTTAGAACAATATGTAAATAGCAAAACTGTATTAAGGAAAAAATGACAACCTTACTAAAATAATTTCCTTGTCATACTGAATACCCAGAAGATAGACATGTTTATATTGTGTAAAGTGTCTCATTTCGAGGTGAGACATATTTCATATTCAGAAAAACAAACATTTTTTTCTTTTTTATTGAATACTCATTTTACAAAAAAATTTAATCTATGTGCGGGAAACTGACACGAGAAGACGAAAAGAACATCACAGGTATTCTGTTCAGAATGAACAGGAAAATAATATATATATTTTTAATCAATAAATCCAAGAAATATGAGAAAAGAGAAAATTTCTAGTAATAGGTACAAATAAGATATACCTATATTTGCATATCGAACAAAAAATTAAATCAAAAATGATTTCTTTGAACGAACACAGACATTTTTAGCTGCTTGTCGTACCGGTTGAATTGTTAGATAAAAATGTTGTGATACATGCCCTCTAATATAATATTTTACCAAGTAGACATATTGTTACTCTTTACTGGAGATATTATCTGCATGTCAGTGTATAATCACTTAGAAAATCACACTAACAAATAGGTATTAGATGTATTGAGAGTAAAGTAGGACGAGTGTGAACTTAATTGAATCGTCCTTATTCTAGAAGCAATTAGCATTTTGAAAGTGTGACCCATGTTTTTTATTTAATATTCTACTTTCAAGGTTAGGTTTTAGGAATACAAAACAATACTCCCATTATCAATTTTCTGTTGTGGATGATTTTCCCAGTTCTCGTGACTTCTTGTCTTCGCCTCAAAGACACGAATACACGAGAACAAGAAATGATGAAAAACTGCTCATTTTTCGTGTATTCGTGTCCTCGTGTGTCGGGAAAAATACACATGGACACAAAATATCTCGATGAATTAATGCAACTTTATGGGCGAATACGTAAATATTCCATTGACAACTATGGTGCCGGTTGGTTTAAAAACAGAGAGTCGTCGTCACAAATTAAATAATTTATTTATCGCCCATTCGTGTCCTCATGTCTTCGTCACAAAGGCACGCGAAGTCAGCAGTGTAATAGTGGCTACGGGATTTAAGACAAAATTCGGTTCGGCAGACATCACGATTCCAAGACGAACGCTATGTCATGCCCTGATTGCAGGAAAATAATTTAAAAAGCTGTTTCCCCTTTCTACTTTAATCGAGGATATCAAACAAACAAATAAACTGTTTCGACTTATTTCGTAACAGGAATCAGACAACCCTGATATCACTAATGGTTTCATTTAAAGAAGAACTAATGTTCACTTTCTGAAAGACCACACTAACTATATTGGCAAGGAGATTTTCTAAACAAATGATGGCTTAGGGGGCACATTAAGAACGGAGTCGAGCATGATGGACTTACCATTTTCTATCTACTACAAAATATATTTAGGGCATTTCAAGATTTTACCTTTTAATTCTGTTTTCAATGAGGCTAAGGATGGTGAAAGTTGAAATATGTTCCAGTCTGACAAAACTGATGGCCGAAAAGCGATATACATGTAGTAAAGATATATATTCCTGTGCGTCAAGACTTGATATAATCGGCATTGCAACTCAACTGAGAAGTTTTCGCCAATAGATGTGGTAACTTAAGGGGAAATGTATTCTGAAGAAAGGCCATTCTTTGTTTCGTAGAGTACATATATCTTTCTGTTATTTTTGTCTTCGACAAAACTACAGGACTTCCAAAGGAACTTTTCTGTGTAGTTAATTAAGTGAAACAGGTGTAGACGCCCACGAAATAGTACAGGAAGCTTTTATGCTGAATTTTGTGGAGTTCGAGTTTCTCCTTAAACCAAGGGAGACTTTAATCAAATTTGTGTGCCATGTGTTTGCATTTGGATGACAGCATGCTCACAGTATATATTTAGTATGAGAAGGCATCAGTTTGATCCAAATATATTGAAAACCCAAAGGTTCAATTTTAAATCTTATTTCATAGTGTAAATTTCCCATTATGTACACAATAATATCTCCGTAGCCGTTGTTACTTTTATACATTTTATATTTTCTCTTTGTATTATGGACGAGCGTTCGTGGCCGAGTGGTTAAGGTCACTGACTTGCTCCGCATCGATATGGGTTCGAGCCTCACTCGGAGCTTTGAATTCTTCATGTGACGAAAACATCCAACTGGCTTACAGAAGTTCGATAGTTCTACCCAGGTGCCTGCTCGTGATGAAATAATTCAAGGAGGGGCACCTGGGATGTTCATTCGCCATCAAAGTTGGAAAGTCGCCATATGACCTATAATTGTGTCGGTACGACGTTAAACTCAGCAAAATATATACATAAATTGTATTATGGAAGCTTGTATGATCTGATGTAGTTTGATTAAACTGTTTCTGTGAACGTAGAAGTATCAAGACATTAAAGGCATCTGACGTGGCAGCGAAACGCAACGCCATGACGTGACAGTTATTTCTATACACATTTTAAGTTGAAGTAATTGGGTTCCGTTTCGACATTTCATTTAATATAAAATTCAGCATATTCTTCATATAATACATATTTTACTCTTTTTATAGTTCTGCATCTTCTTTTCTCTGCAGTCTTTCAAGCACGACCATTGACGTCCTTTTTTATGAAAAATGATTTCAGGTCCGCTAGACTGTTTTCGTAAATCACTCTATTCATTCAACATGTATCGATTTGCTTGTTACTCACCATATTTTCATTTAGAAATGTCTTTAAAATGGTGTATAATTTGTAGAGATCATTTTAACGTTAAAGTTAATATTTACGTTACAGTGACGTAAGAGCGACTACTATGACGTTGAGATTTGAATAACTTTTTTGCTTTAATCTTGTCTCATGTAAAACCAAAACGATAGAATTTGACCAAATACAAACATGTTGATTAAAATTTTATTTTTCGTCGATTGAAAAAATAAAGTTATTGGGTCACCAAATTCATTTTCGCCTAAAATCACACTATGCTACCCCTACCCCCAAATCACAAGATAACGCTACTGAATACTTTTCCCGTATCTCCTCTTTTTAAGGTAAACTCTACAATTTTATTTTTCTTAGTATAATTAAATCTAAATAGCCTTTAAAACTCTACTTCCTTGGGCGAAAATATTTTAGAACTCAGATTACATGTATATTCAATATATGAGAATGCGGAATAAATTAGGACCATTTTCCACTCAATAATGGCGGAACTAACTTTTTCCGTGATAAAACGGGTACCGCTAGGTGGCGCTACACATAACACATTAAACAAGAACGTTGTGAAATATATATGCATTTTCGAAAAATATAGTCTTCAATCTACATTTAGACCAAATTCTTTGAATGTACGTTAATTTTTGACTTTTTTGGTCTAAGGTATGGAGTCACCTTAATTGTACTAATCTCAAAGTTATTGAACGTACAATGTTGAATTCTAGTCTACGCTTAGAACAATATGGTGTTGATAAGATTTTACAATTTCATGAAAACACAATTACGCTGTCATATAAATTCGCTCATTTTGTGACTTTAACCCATTGTGACTTTTTTAAAAGAACGGCCTTTGCAGTAAAATGGATAAAATTATATTTTTGAGTAATATGATACTTAAGTCTATTGAAATTTTGATATATTAATATTAATCGTTAAGAAATGTACTTTCAGTTCCTGCAAGACTTGGTTGGTGATCACTGACTTTTAGAGAAATATTCAACGATTCAGATCAACATTGTAAGCACTGAAATACGTAAAATGGAAGAAGACATTGAACACATACCGGAGTATTTGTAATTTTCATCCGCCAATTTAAAAGGCCGCTCATGTATCACACTAGACTTACATAGTCTGTTGAGATTAAACATTTCCCATTTTATTTATTTATTTTTTTAAATATATATCAAATTTTCTGTAGCTCCCTTTTACTGTGGCTTATCTCAACATAGAGACAGAGGCTAGAGATATTGTAAATTTTATGAGAAAGTGGTATCAGAGAGGATTTTATGGCCAAGTGCTTTACAGGTAATGACTCTAACGACTGATGCCAGTCTAGTATCACACGTTTGTTAATAAATATAGCATATTCCGTTAACAATAATTTAAACGTTATTATAACATGATATACTATACATAATACGCACGATTTTACATACGCCTTCTCACTTGTTCACCTCGTCGCATTCAAAATCAATGTCTGATTTCAACTTGTAATTATGCGCATATGCAAGATTTTCATCATCTGTTCTCAAGTTTTAAATTTCAAGTTTATTAAACAAATCCCCAGTTTAAAAAAATGTATGTATTAAAACTGTTTGAATACATACAAAAATGATACAACACAAGATCTTAAAGAAAACATTTCATATAGTCACGCCAATATGAGGGCAACACAAGAAATAGATAAAAATATCTTATTTAAGAAAACTATTTTAAGACATTCAAGCAGCAGTTCTACAGTCATCAAGTGAATATTTATAGATCAGCAAAACCTATCGGAAATTCGGATATTTCCGTGCGAATGTGCAGTCTTGTTAAGCAACTCTTCGGACTTAAATGTAAACGCACGTGAGCCAGATTGCAAAATTGTATACGGTAATACAGAATTCTCAACAAAGGTCTGCTACCAAAATGTGTATTTCTAATTAAAGTTTATAAACTTGCTGATATATCCTCCTTGACACTATGCAGTATTATGGAGACCAATCGACGCATCTTTATGACATAATTCGGCTTCTAGTGGTGCTACGAGGCTTCAGTGGTTTTGCATAATGCATTACGCTACGAATCGAATATGCTGTTATATTGTCTAGTTGTGTTTTATGAATCGATACGACTTTAGATCTTACCATGTCATGTTATGTGTATTGGTAATTAGTTAAAGATGCTTACCTGAGACTTGATTACCCGAGACAAAGAGCCTTGCTCGAATGTCAGAGCCTATTTTACTCTCTGATACAAGTTTAACGTACAAGACATAGCATATACATTGACAATACACCTTTTAAATATCCAGATATACTTATTTAATGTAGACAGTACTAAGACTTCTTCGAGTCCTTTGATTTTTGCGAATGTTAATGAATTTATGTTATGTAGACTTCGGTAGTAAATAACTATTTTAAGTTTCAAGGTTATAGCTTTGATAGTAACAGAGATATTTGACTTTATCAAAAACTTAAAAACAAAAATTTTAAGTAAAAAAGGGCAAAATTCTATCCAAATTCAAATCAGAGTTATGGGGATTGTTCTCCTGGTGAAGCCTTTGATGGTAAATAAGTATTTTAAGTTTCAAGTCAATAGCTTTTATAGTAACAGAGATATTTGACCCTATCTTAAATTATAACTGAAACTTCTAAGTCAAAAATGGACATAATTTTGTCAAAATTTAAATCAAACTTATGGGGGATTATTTTTTTGTGTGTGTGTAGACTTCGACAGTAAATAACTATTTCAAGTTTCAAGTCAATAGCTTTCAAATTGATAGTAACAGAGATATTTGACTTTATCAAAAACTTAACCCAAATTTCTTAATTAAAAAGGGGCATAATTCTGTCAGAATTAAAATCTGAGTACTAGTAATGAAGATTGTTTTCTTGGTGTAGACTTCGATAGTAAATAACTATTTTAAGTTTCAAGTCAATAGCTTTGATAGTAACAGAGATATTTGACTTTATCCAAACCCTATTACCATTATAAACTCTTCTTCAAACCACGCATAATACAATCAAATTATGTTGAGACGGTCCCCTTGAAAAATCTGTCGTCTTAGGTGTCCACAGTCCACGTAGACTTAATTCGCAAATGTCTCGCGCTAAAAATAGCGGTTATCAATAGCCAGTGGCATTACTTTTGATCCCATCCTCGTATTTCAATAAATCCTCAAAGTTTCATGTAAAACTGTTTCTTACGAATGCCTAAATGACATATTAAAATTCAGCGTATTGTCCAACAAAGATGATAATACCTTTCTGTTCTATCACCATTGCATTGTATCTTATTTTAATTTGGACAGGGTATTAAGTCGCTATAATGTATGCATAAGGTGTGCCCAGCCAATATAGTAACAGTGTAAAATTGATGCCAAAGTACGTATAAGTGCATGGTTTAGTCAGGGAAAATCAGGGAAAGGTCAGGGAATTTAATTTTCTCAAATAAGTGGCAACCCTGATAATGCTATTTCATATTTAACAGTCTTTTTTGTACTTTTGTTAGGCTGGCCGAACAATTTTGAAAATCATTTTCTCATATTATTTCGAAAGTTTGTTCGGCCGGCCTAACACAAAGTTGTATGGAGATATGGGATATTAAACAGTTTTTCTTGTATTTTTGTTAGGCTGGTCGAACAATTTTGAAAATCATGTTTTCAAATCATTTCGAAAGTTTGTTCGGCCGGCCTAACACAAAGTTGTACGGAGGTCGGTGATATTAAACTCTTTCTTGTATTTTTGATAAGCTGGCCAAACAATTTTGAAATTTCATGTTTGAAATCATTTCTAAAGTTTGGTAGTACGGTTTTCTCTCATATAAGATGTCGGCCCGGTATATTTTCTCCTTCTTTGTGTCATAGGGCATGACAGTGTTGTTCTGAAATTAATTGTTTTACATCTTCTTAAATAAAATATAAAGCATACTAAAATTGTTTTTGTTGTAATTAAATCGAGTACACCCCTTTTAAGATTTTGTGTAACAATTTCACCCAAATATTCTTTACTATAATCCGTACATCTTTTCCATCCTATAACCCTATACTTGACATAATAAATTACCGTTATCCTTGTGTACCAGGCTCTAGTTAGACTGGCTCGAACCTCAGCTGGGAATATATCTTTATGTAGAATGATGGGTGATCGTATGTGGTAGAACTGATTTATGATCTATAATGACCGATATATTTCTGGGGAATTTCTCTAAACTACAATAAAGACAAGAGTCAACAACTTAGTGCTACACTTTTATTTATAGAATTAATCTAGGCTATATAAATCTATATTTATTCAGAATTTATTTAAATTTAAATAAACAAAGAAACTTAAAGAATAAAAGTAGAATTTTAATTATTAATCTAAAGAAAAAAAGGGAAATTAATCTAATGTTTCAGTTTTAGAGTTTTGCTATAAGCAAGTATTATGTGAGAATGATCTCAATTAAACAAATGAAGCTCTTAGGCTTCGGTGACGTACCGGTTGCCCGGTACAGCCTATCTAACTAACAAAATACTATGCACGGGTATATAAATGAAATTTCCCGCGCATAGTCACATGACAGGTATAAACAATTAATAATTGGATCTAACATAAACCAATGAAAATACTTTAAACATTATTATTAACAAATGAATTGATCCGTAGTAAAACACATTCGGCGAAGAAGACAATATGGCGGCGCCCATGAATTACAACAACAAATGAAACAAGAATAGTTAAAGAAAATATTTTAAGCGTAAATCTGACCTGTTACACTTGTCTACCCCGGTCCCCAACCTGAATTGTACTAATCTTTAATCTATGTCTTTGTATTGCAATAATCGAGAGGAAGTGTAAATGCTTCACTGCACTTGCCTTCTTGATGTAAATGCATATATAGAGAGTTTACATAAGAATAATAAATATATTATCTAAGATAATTATTGCTTTGTTTCAGTGATTGTTCTGGGAATAAATATTCGTAATCCCAGGTGTGTAGCATCCCAAGACGAACCCACATCTACCAGTAAACTATAAATATTTGGCAGAAGGGTTGAGCTAGCCTTCGGGCACGACAAGGAAAGCCCTTCGTCAATGGCGCCCAAAACATGGATTGGGTTGCATTAGACACTACACAGATCACTTGAGAAACAGTACTTTCACTTTTGGTTTGGGATTTCCCTTGAGTTCACCTGAGAAATCATAGATTTACCTGTGACGTCACTCACGTTTATGAAAAATTTCATTGGATATTATATCCACGTGGTATGGAATACCATCTCGTTTGTTTACTATCGACACGTGCGCACGGATTTTGACAAGTTTGACAGTTACGCATATTGGGCCCTAAACACATCGTTAGCTGATCAGCATCTTTCGGATACTTTTTCTGGATGTCGTCGTCGCCGCGTTGTTGACCTGGATCTTTGGAAATAAGAATGCTTTGACATTCCGAACTTTTGTCTGTGCGTTGACATTAGTTAATTTAGTGCTTAGGATATAGTGTGTTAGTGCTGGAATAAGTGTTTCAAAAGTTATTTGGAATTAGGATATGTTTAGTGGGTAAGATTTTTTTTCTATTTTTCTGCTTAGTTATAATTAGACTGTGATTGAAATTTTATATTAGCAGAGTTATACATGTATTTTTGACCTTAGGTTATTAGAAGGTTTGTTGATATTATAAACCCTTCGTAGTAATATTCAGTTATATAGTCTGACTTTATTTCCTTAGAAAGTTGCAGTTTAGAGGACTATCTCTTTAACACCTGTCCCGCTCCAACCCGATGAAATCCAATACTCCTACAGTATACCATATAACCTAATAAAATACTGAAATTTCCAATAGCCTTGATAGCTCCATCGGTAGCGATGTAGCGTCATGAATGAAACAGATTTTTAACCCGTGGGTTCTAGACGCAGAATTTCCAAATTTCTTTTTCTCCTTACAAGTGCCGTCTTTGTTATAAATTCATTTAATATAGTCTTTCTATTCTTATTTCTTGCAAAATGTAAGAAGTTTGAATTTGTTTCATAGCATTTATCGGTGTTTTCTCTTTGTAATAATACAAAAGGGAAAATACATAGGTCTAGCTTATAAAATCCTTGCAAGGTGTTGACAAAAACGTAAAACAGAGGCAAACCGTATTATCAAGTAGAAAAGTATATCTTCAAGTAGTTATATTTGAAGTGATACTTCTTTACAGCAAAATAAAATTTTCGCGAAACTTGAAAAAGCGTGCACGATTCGGCAATGTACCGCGGCAGCGCATAATTCGATACGGTATAACATATAAACATTCTATAGTGTTACAGCGGAATTAGCTCGGTAGGGAGAGCGTTGGACTTGAGATCTGAAAGTTGGTGGTTCGAATCCCGACAAAGACTTAAGTTTTTTTTCTTTCTAAAAAAAAAAGAATAACACTGAACAGTCATTTTTTATTTGTCTTATTGTAAATACATGTGAATGAGAGTTATGAATGCAAGTGTTATAAAGTTTTAAAAACATTTTTTAAGCTATTATACATTATATCTTGCAGTAGGCTATTTCACTTACTGACAATAGAAAAAAGTGAATAGAGTGAATAGCTAAGTGAAAAGTGATCTTCAGTGATAAGAAGAAAAAGCAATTTAGTGAAAAGTGAAAACAATAAGTGAAAAGTGAAAAATTAGTGAAAGGTGAAGTAAGAAAAATTTATACAAGCGAACGCTAAGAGAGGAGATAGATGTGAAGTGAAGAACTAATAGAATAGTGAAACATATAAGTAAGTGAATGAAATAGTGAAAATTAGTGAAGATTAGTGAAAACTGAAAGATCAGATACACATATAGAAAATAATTGTGCTTTCAGAAGCTAAGTAGTAAACAGGATAGCAATAAACATAACAGTAAAGCACCGTATAAAATAGTGATGATCATTAGAAAACAGTGAAGAAACGTGAGCAGTAAAGGAAGTGAAAGGTTATTTGACACTGAAAATTAATAGTAAAGTGCAAATTCAGTAACTGGTGGGCACTTTTTAAAGTGAAGAAAAGTGAAGTAGTGAATATTAGCGAAAAGTGAAATTAAGGAGTTATAGCGCTAATATATTGAAACGGAAAGGAACCAAAGTCAGAAAAGAGTCAAAAGGTGAAATATGTAGAGAAAAGTAAAAGCGACAGAATGTATATATTACTGTGAAAGATAATTGAAGTGAAAAGAGTAAACTGTAAAATAATAGTGTTTGAAGTGTGAAGTTTATATGTACAATAATGGAAGATCAAACAACAGATAGAGATATCAGAATGAGACAGCGAGATGCTAGACGACAGGAACAGGAGAGATTAGAGGAACAACAGAAGCAAAGAGATAGATCGAGACAAGATTTAGCGGAAATAGAAAATGAGAGGCAGAGATTGTTATCTCAGAGAAGAAATCAACAGCGACGTTTAGAAATGATTCATAGTTGTGATCCTTTCTTTTATGAAGTCGAGCGGCCAAGAATAGGTGCAGAAAGGCTTAATATAAGCAACCCTGAACAGCAAATAAATACGGGAACCAGACAAATATTAGACAGAGGAATTGTGCAACCACGTTTCGTGAAGCAACACAATGAGGACCTCGGAAGTTATATGGACCTAATAAGTCCTGAACCAGAAAATATACCAACTGCCACACACAGTATAGGAATAAGTGGAAACGAACATGAAAGCGATAATGATAGGAGACAAGCAATTGCTCAGACTTATCAAGCAACAAACAGAAATTTAGATTTCGCTTCAGGCAGTTTGAACATGACTGAGGACATACATAGAATGCATGGTGAATTAAACCAAGTCATAGATAGGGATGATATCCGTCAAAGCATTAGGAGAGACGTTTTACATATCGATCAGCCAAGACAAGAGTCTAATTTAGACTTTCATTTTGATAGAGATAGATATAGAGATATAGAATATAATGCAGACGACATTAGTTACAGAACAAGAAGCCGTGTGGCTGAAAGTACTCGCATTGATGCAGAAACTCATGTCATGAGAAAGAGAGATCGAAATGGTGACAAAGTAGATGTCAGTATCGAGACAGATAAACTAGAGGCGAAATTACGGCAATTGAGTATAAGGAAGGACACCAATTTAGATATTAATTCCTTACAAAGAGGCGCAGAACTTCCAGATCATAGAAAAGAACACACGAACATAACTCCGTAGGTATAGGTATGAATCCTGAAATAAAGGACACAAGAAGTCAACTAAAATTCATCGATAGAAAATTCAGGGAACATTCTGACATCAATGTAAGAGGAGAATTGAATGATGATAATTCAAACACATCTATTAAATCTGAGAAGTTTAGCATCCTGCAGCAGATAGAAAAGAAAAAAATGGAATTGCAAGAGCTACTGTTGATTCAAGAGAACGCAGAGAAACAGCTAAAGATAGATGAAGAAAGAAGAGTTATAGAATTAGAGAAGCAACGAAAGATGTTGTATATGTTGACTGAAAGAGAAAGGGTAATGGATGAAAGAGAACAGAAACTTAAAGATGATGAGAGAGAATTGTTATTGAAGTTTGAAGAACTGAAACGGATAAAGCAAGACGTTGTAAAATCAGAAGAAGAACAGTTTGTTCAGTATAAAGCAATAGAAAGAGATATCATCACTAAAAACGAAGCATTACACAAGAGAGAATCTGACCTTAGAAAAAAGGAAGATATTGTTAAAGAGCTTCAGCAGAAATTAGTTCCAGAAGTAAAGAAAGAGACAATTATTCAGCAAACCCCGGAAATTAGTCCATTTTCTGGTGACGAAGCGAAACCTAAGAGTGAGGTCACATTAAACGAATGGAAAGCCGAGATAAGAAGTTTAATAGCTACAGCATTGTACCCAGAAAAGATAATTACTCAGGCCGTTAGAAAATCATTGAAAGGTCAAGCCAAGAAAGTTCTGTTAAACTTAGATCCAAATGCTAGAGCTGAAGAAATTATAGAAAGGACAGAAGATATATTTGGAGATATGTCTAGCAAACAGACAATTTACACAGAGTTCTATACTGCATTACAGAAGCCAGACGAATCTATAGCAGATTGGGGCTTACGACTTGAAGAGATTTTAATAAAAGCTTCTACCAAGAAGTCAATAACACCAGATGAGAGAAATGAAATGCTTAAAGATAAATTTTGGAGATCATTGTATAGCAAGGATATCAAAAACGCAGTTAGAACATCCTTTGAAAGCGGTGACAGTTTTGAAATGCTCAGACGGAAAGCAAAGGCTGAGGAACACGAAACTAAAATTAGTGCTATAAAGGCTGATATAGCACTGCCTAAACAAGAAGAAACTGCAAAGGCGGCGGATAAACAGACAGAACTTCTTGAAGCTATGATGAAGCAAATGGCCGAATTAAATAAAAAGGTAGAAGACTATAGAAAAGAAAATGAAAGTAAGCCACAAGATGAGCATAGAAATAGAAGAATGGTGGGTACAATAGATGGAATGGTCCAAGGGATTTCAATAGATGAATGGTTCGAGGATTACAACAGAGGAGCAAACAGCTATAGAATCGATTTGACGATAGGAGTCATAAATTAAAAGAGCAAAGCCCAGATACCGATAAGAAGCAAGAGGAAAAGAAAGGAGATAATGAAAGTCAAAGAGGAGAAGAAACAAAATTCAGAAAAGAGTTAAACTAGTTGGCGCTTCTGTTGAAGGGCTCAACAGAAGCAGAGAGGAAATTAAAGGCCCAAAAGATAATCAGATAAAGACAAGATTGATCGGGAAAGCAAATGAACATGAAATATTGATTAAAGATTGTGTGACAAAAGCACTGATTGATACTGGAAGTATGATAAGCACAATGTCGGAAAATTTCTATAGAAGTATGACTGATAGGCAAGAACTAAGAAGTCTAGAAGATTTTGATATTGACATATATTGTGCAAATGGACAGGAAGTGCCTTATAGTGGTTATATAGAGCTAGGTGTAAATGTTCCGTCATTAAGTGACGAAGAAGTTGTTGCTCTAATTTTGATTGTACCACAAACAGAATACAACCAAAGAGTACCGGTTATTATAGGCACAAATTTAATTCGTGAATTTTCAAAACTAAGTAAAGAGAAGGAAGCTGATACTATTCCAAATGAATGGAAAGAATCATTTGATGTACTATCAGCGACCACAATTGGTAAAGTTAAAGTCACGAAAAAGATTACATTGTTACCAAGGGAAATCAAACTGTTACAGGTTTCATACGCAAGCAGAGAAATGTAGAATCAGCTGTAACAGAATGTTTGGCTGATATAAATTCTACATCTGCTGTAGTCTGTCCACGAGTTGTCTCGTTGAATAATCCTGGTAGAACATCACGTGTGCCAGTAGGGTTGTGCAACATCAGTGCTAAAACCATGCATATAACAGAAAAAACTAATATTTGCCAACTGCAGGAAGTCACTGTGCTTAGAAGTATGCCGATCATTGACAATCGTTCGATATCATCTGATATTTCAGAAACAAGCAAATCCTCTTAATCTCCAACAAATCTATGTCATCAGTCTGCATCTGAAAAAGAAAACAAAGCCATGAGTGATGAGGAATTTAATAAAACATTTGGTGTCGATTTTGAAAATGTAAACTTGTCTGAAGAACAGAAAATTAAAGTACAAAAATTATTTCAGAAATGGAATGGCATTTTCCCTAAATCATCCACAGATCTTGGACACACATCAGACGTAAAACATAAGATTGAATTGTTAGATGAGAAACCTTTTAAAGAGCCATACAGACGCATACCACCAGCGATATTTAACGAAGTGAAAGAACATCTCCATAAAATGTTAAAAGTCGGTGCAATTAGGGAATCTAATAGTCCATGGTCATCAAACGTTGTAATAGTGAGGAAAAAGGATGAATCGATTAGATTTTGTATTGATTTCAGGAAAATCAACCAACGGACCAAGAGAGATGCATATGCACTTCCACGGATAGAAGACACTTTGAATTGCCTCGCCGGATCAAGATATTTTTCAAAACTGGACTTGAAATCTGGATACTGGCAGGTAGAGCTAGATGAACGAGATAAAGAGAAAACGGCCTTTCAGGTTTGGGGACTGGGATTCTACGAGTGTAATAGAATGCCCTTTGGCATATGTAATGCTCCAGCAACCTTTCAGAGATTGATGGAGCGTTGCATGGGCGACCTCAACCTGAAGGACTGTTTAATTTATCTCGATGACATCGTAATATTCTCCTCTGACATAGATTCCCATATTGACCGACTTGATACAGTGTTTGAACGTTTGGCTCAGTACAACCTGAAAGTAAATCCAAAGAAATGTGAATTTTTCAAGAAGAAAATAACTTATCTTGGGCATATAGTCTCAGAAGATGGCATCCAGGCAGATCCTGTAAAGGTAGAAGCTGTAAAAGATTGGCCTATTCCTAAAAATGTGAAGGATGTTCGGAAATTTTTAGGATTCGCAGGATACTACAGGCGATTCATCAAAGGCTTTGCATCCATAGCACGACCTATAAACAATCTTCTTATTGGACAACCTGCAAATAGAAAGAAAACATCAAAATTAACAAAATCAACAAAGAAAGTTCACTTTAAATGGGACAAGGAACAACAGGAAGCATTCGATAAACTTAAAGAGAAACTTACCAACCCGCCTGTACTTGCATATGCCAGCTACGATCTGCCGTTCAAGGTGCACACGGATGCTTCATCTTCTGGTCTTGGAGCCGTCCTCTATCAACGCCAAGATGGAAAAGACAGGGTCATTGCTTTTGCGAGTAGGAGTCTCAAACCTGCAGAAAGGAATTATTCGGCTCACAAGCTGGAATTTCTCGCCCTAAAGTGGGCGGTGTCAGAGAAATTCCACGACTACCCTGTATGGGGCGAAGTTCGAGCTTGTGACGGATAACAACCCATTAACTTATGTAAGTTCCACCGCTAAGCTTGATGCCACTAGTCACCGCTGGCTTGCTTCCTTGGCAAATTATGACTTCGTACCGAAATACAGACCTGGGTCGAAGAATACGGATGCCGACAGCCTATCTCGTATGAAGGAAAAAGAGAACCTTTCAACCATCCCCAGAGACGCTGTTAAAGCAGTTATCCAATCAGCCCTTACTGATGGTGCTTTAAGTGACTCCCTCTCTATGCCGATGATGTAACTTCAAACGAACAGTCAGATTCGATTCCAGATGACTTATTGTACAGTTATAGTTTGGTCGTCTAAAGATTGGAAAAAGGCCCAAAAACAGACCAAGTGATTAGTACAATAATTGACCATCTTAACTATGGTACCAAACCGGCTAAGCCAGATGGACCAATGCATACATATACAAGGGATTGGTTAAAACTAATCCTTAAGATGGTGTACTATTTCGAAAATCACTTGTTAATGGACACGAAAGACTACAGTTAGTCTTGCCTACCAATCTTCGAATCGATATCTTTGAAGCTCTGCATAACGATTTGGGCCACCAGGGTAGAGACCGAACAACGTCACTGTTTAAAGAAAGATTTTACTTTCCAGGTCTAGATACATTTGTGGCGGACCAAGTTAGAAACTGTGGAAGGTGCATTAGAAGGAAAAGTCTTTCTTCTAAAGCTGAACTTGTCCCGATACAGTCTTCGGCACCAATGCAAGTCGTCTGTTTGGATTTCTTGTCCTTGGAGAGAAGCAAAGGAGGCTTTGAGGATATCCTGGTCATAACGGACCACTTCAGTTGTTATGCACAGGCATATCCTACCAGAACCAAACAGCAAGGACAACAGCCAAGATTCTTTTGAGAATTTCATACTGCATTATGGTTTTCCGGCGTCCATCCATAGCGACCAGGGTCCGAACTTCGAGTCTCGTCTGATTAAAGAACTATGCAACATCGCAGGCGTCAAAAAAGACAAGAACCACGCCTTACCACGCAATGGGTAACGGACAGGTCGAGCGGTTTTAATCAGACGTTACTAAAGATGCTGGGTACCCTAGAGAGTATCAAAAGTCCGACTGGAGGCGCATGTACCCACCCTTGTACATGCGTACAATGCAACCCATCATAAAAGTACGGGGTTTTCTCCGTATTTTCTAATGTTTGGGAGGCATCCTCGTTTAGTAGTTGATGCTTTTCTAGGGCTACCAGCTGATGATCTTTCAGCTGCATCACAAACTGAGTACGTGTATAAGCTGCGCGACCGTCTGAAGCTCGCATATGACAAGGCCCGCCAAACTGCGAGGACTGCAGGACTAGCCAATAAGTCGGTATATGACGAGAAGGCTCGAAGTTCGGTCCTACATCCGGGAGATATTTTGCTTGTGCGCAATGTATCTGTCAGAGGAAAACAGAAGTTAGCTGATCGTTGGGAGCAGCAACCATACGTAGTTGTGCGCAAGGTACACGATGACATTCCCGTGTAAGAGGTCAGAAGGGAAGGAGCTCGGTATAAGAAATCTAGAATTCTACACCGAAACCTTCTCCTTCCCTTCATGTCCATTGCAGATGGCTACGATCCCGATGACCACCTTCCTTCTGGTAACACTTCCGATGATGTCGAAGACAACATTGAAACCTTATCTACAGCACCAACTACAGCACCTACTTCGGAAGAGACCAACAGTGCGTCTCCTTCCCACATACCAGTAGGAGATAGACAGAAATATGTAATTCCTGCAAGAAGGACTCGGCGTGATGTAGTGAGATCGGAAATACCAGCGGAAACAGCTTCAACACCATCTAAGCGACCAAATAGGAAAAGACAGAAGCCTTATTGGATGAACAGAGGGGACTTTGTTACGTATTAATAAGAGGCAGCAGTATGACTGACGATTGTTATCTGTTTTAGTTGTAACTTTTAGTCAGTAATGTTTTATTTCTGTTGACTACATGTATGTGTGCACAATGAGTATATTTCACTTTTGCATTAGTTAATGTTTAAAATGTGTAAGTATATGTATCTATATGTTCTTAGAACATATTACATTGTTATAAGTACAACCATAAGGTAGATACTTACCTTGGATAAATTGTGGATCATGAATAAGTACTTACCTGTAATTGTAAAATTTGCATCTGCAAATGATTGTTGTATTATATGATTGCTACTTACCTGTTGGAAATTCAATGATATTTGAGCTCGATATCACTGATGTTTTTTTTTTCCAGCTACCACGTACACCAGTGACATGATATTGTGTACTGTATTTAGTTAGATGTGTTAATAGTACATATATTTACCTATATATAGTATAATTATACTTACCTTCGGTAATTAGTTAATTAGCACTCAAGTACTAGTAGTAACACAAGGCTTAGGTTATGTAGTAATTATACTTACCTTGTATACTTACCTTGATCTAGTAGACAAGTTTTAGGTAAAGTAGTAATCATACTTACCTTGTATACTTACCTTGAGCTAGTTGACCTTCGTCTACCAGTATGTCTTATGTAGATTGCAGCTTAGGTCTCTGACACAAAAGCACGTCATTTTAGGGTACTGCAATGTACTTGTATATGCAAATACCGTAGTAGTGATATATCATGTGTAATCTTATTTGTTTTTAATTATCACATACTTGTACACTTAAGATTTTTTTTCTTTCAGCTCTGGGAGTTAAATGTCGGGGACGACATTTGTTAAAGCAGGGGGAGTATGTCATAGGGCATGACAGTGTTGTTCTGAAATTAATTGTTTTACATCTTCTTAAATAAAATATAAAGCATACTAAAATTGTTTTTGTTGTAATTAAATCGAGTACACCCCTTTTAAGATTTTGTGTAACAATTTCACCCAAATATTCTTTACTATAAATCCGTACATCTTTTCCATCCTATAACCCTATACTTGACATAATAAATTACCGTTATCCTTGTCTACCCCGGTCCCCAACCTGAATTGTATTAATCTTTAATCTATGTCTTTGTATTGCAATAATCGAGAGGAAGTGTAAATGCTTCACTGCACTTGCCTTCTTGATGTAAATGCATATATAGAGAGTTTACATAAGAATAATAAATATATTATCTAAGATAATTATTGCTTTGTTTCAGTGATTGTTCTGGGAATAAATATTCGTAATCCCAGGTGTGTAGCATCCCAAGACAAACCCACATCTACCAGTAAACTATAAATATTTGGCAGAAGGGTTGAGCTAGCCTTCGGGCACGACAAGGAAAGCCCTTCGTCATTTGCTGTATAGTAAAACAAGCACTTTTGGACATGGATTGTGAATTTCACAACAAAATTGCAGCATTGACAGCTCTGTATTTCTGAAGAGTAATATTATCCCAGTCAATATATCACAGAAAAACACCTCCATCAACAATGAACTTTTTTGCTACACATCAAAGTATCTAGTCCATGTTTAAATTTCACACTGACATCTGTCATGGTCACCAGTCTGGTGTAGTTTTTTAATCCTTCCGCACAGAAATGTAATCCTGAAACACGCACATAAAACAACTGTTAAAGACATCAGAAATGACAAAAATACATTTGGAATTTATTATGTCAAAGTAGGTATAGTGTTAAATTGGGAACTTCAAAATTTCAAAGAACTACTTTCTAGGATACAACGACCCGGAAGTTCTTCTATACCGGGGTGATACCGTAATGCATTGGTTTTATAATTGTTTTATAAACTCGTTTAGAACAGGTTGCAATTAGCCGAATATGGTAATCTTTTTAAATACTTGTAATTTAATACCGAAGTCTATGACATTTTTAAAAGTTAAGGAATTGTTTCTTTTACATTTTGGTCGTTATCCGAAATCAGTATTGTTATTTACAATTCTATGAATCGTGCAGAAATAAAGAAAGTTGCAGAAAAACTCTAATTTACAATGTGTACATTATATAAAATACCTATATGACATCGTATAATTGTATAGAGTTTGTTTATTATAGTCTCGCCTGAGTCATTTTAACTTAAGAGACAACTTTGCCTAGAATCCTTTAAAGCCAGGCATCAGGCAGGAAGGTAATGCACTTGCTGGCGGCGCAGCAGGCGATCACATCGGAACAATTCGCAGTGAGATTCAGACCTTCGACCTCCTGTTCCCGAGACCACTTGGCTACGGGTAATGCATATATTTAAAAAAACTAATATTTTGGACACTTGAGAAGAAGAATATGTACAAAGGTTTTACACATCTTAATCTTATCTTATACAAATATTTGATATTTCACATGTAAGAAAATAGTTTTATTCATAAAAATAATGTAAATTATGAAATAAGCAATTCTTAATACAGAAAAACTGTGCATTATTGCAAATTATTTCAGTTATACAGCTCTGTACCAGATTCAACAGTTAAACGAATTGCAAATTAATGTTTGTTTTAAAGCCAAAACGTTACGGTCTCTTATGTTTTAGGAGCGATTGATCCGTCAACACGTAGATCTCTTACCTCGAACTCTTACAAGCGGGTTCCAGTCTCCGATTTTGTGACAATATCTGCGTTTTCTCATAACATTATTTGTCATTGTGTGAAGTTTTAATAAAATCCCGTCATTAGCTTTTGAGCTATGCTCCGGACAAGTGGTATAAGTGAATAAAATAAGTTAGTAATATAGAGTCTCTGTATCGTGTGCCATTGTGTGAAAGCTTTACAAATTCCTTTTATATTTTTTTTTGTAATGCTCCTGAGAGACGTGTTTCCAGTTTATAAAAAAGGGGAAAAGTTGGGCAATTGGAGACCATTACCCTCGCCTTTTGGCGATTTTAGGTAAATTCATAATTGTAATACATATGTATGTATGTATGTATGTATGTATCTTACTGATGGACCGTCTTATAAGAAACTTAAAAATTATTTATCGTAGTAATACTTTAATATTCCTAATAGCGTTTTAGCAAACGTTAACATACAATCCGTATGAAAATGCAAACTGTTGCCGCTATTCATGAATTATAGAACATCTATTTCTACACATATACCTAAATATTCAAAGTATCAAAACGGAATCGAATCAGCAGTTAAAACAAAAAATAACAAGGTCTAGACTTTATATTACCGAAAGTCAAAGTCAAGTTTTATATTGAAAATGTATGAAACCTAGTTACGAAACATTTTGTAAAAAGAATGATATACCCTAAGAAATGCAATCAGTACAAAAATATACGCGAACATGTACTCTGAACTGTAGATATGTTGTGAACAAAGATGATTGTGTCGGCCAATAGCTCAGGGATGAGAAAATAGATTTCGCTCTTTTGACTGAAACTTGGTACTCGGACAAGAAGCAACATCAATTTGAAACTTCTGACTTGAACCAGAATGGATATAAATTAAGTGTAACTAATAGAATAAAAATAAAACAGAGGTGGCGTTGCGATCACTTGTAGAAACACAATCAATATGCGAATGGGTAACTCACGGTACTGTTCGAAGCTATTGAATACGATATTTGGAAACTCGTTTGCAAAAATTTGACCATACATGTAGTGGGTGTGCATAGACCCCGGTGGTATCGACTGGTAACTAGTTCGTTGCTGAATTCTTTGATTTCACCGAAAATATTTTACCATATCATGACAATTTACTTATAATGGGTGATTTCAATTTGCATATAAACAATGACAACAGTTCTCTTACAAACTTCAAGGAGTCCCTAATAGCAATGCGCCTGGAACAACACGTTGATTTCAGTACTCATACAGGAGGACATAGCTTGGATCTTGTCATAACTGAGTCACTTAATGGTGTTCATGTAGAGAAATGTGAGTCTGGACAATTTTTAACTGATCACTGTGTTGTTAAGGTTCTCTTAGACGTTAAAAAAGAGACTATTACTAGTAGGAGCGTGTCATTTAGAAACTTCAAAAATTTGAACGAATCAGAATTTTCCAGCGGCCTAAGTGCAATAAACGTTGATTCACAGAATATCAACAAGTCGGTGAAAGAGTTTAAATCTGAAAAAGAGGATGTCCTGAATAAGCACGTTCACCTAAAAGAAAAAGAAAACTATAATTCAGAGAGCACCCAAAAAGTGGTTCAACAAAAAAATTGCAACATCTAAAACAACAAGTCAGAAAGTCCGAGCGTACATGGAGGCGTTATGGTAAAACAGATCAGTTTGAGTCGTATAAACAAGTAAGAAATGAAAACAATTTTGAAATCAAACGTCAAAAGAGAAACACACTCAGTGAAAAGATAGAGAACGCTAAATGTGATTCCAAGACACTGTATGGTAACTGAACTAACTGGTACCGGTACCAAATCTTAAAAACTCACTGCCTCAAGGAGAGTCTAGTAATTCATTGGCAGAAAAATTTGTTGTTCATGGCAAAAATCTCAAAAATACGTCAATCCAAATCCCAAAGTGAATACAAAAACTTCGAACCTCAAGTAAAGGATATACAAATTTTAAACAAAATACTGAATTGATTCAAGATGAAGTGAAAAAGCTCATCAATGAATTGAATACTACGTCTTCTGGTTTAGATATTTTGCACGTATTCTGTAATCACATGTAGAATGAAAACAATAATCGAAACAACTATGAACTAACTGCGTTTTTCTACCCAAGTCAGGTAAGAATCCATATTACTACATTCACTTTACACTAATTAGGACCATTCATAACGTTGCAATTAGAAAAACAGATCCCTAATTTTTTTCACATATATATTGAGGATTACAATATTGAAAAAAATAGCCTACCTGCCATCTTGTCGATATCTTAAAATTTCGAAATTAATTATACATTTAGAACATTTTGTTGTAAATAACATATCAACATTTTAAAAACGACATCGAATAATGCAAAGGTAACAAAATAATCCACATTTAAATTCTAAATTCCATTTTTTCAAAATCACAAAAAAACACATATAAAAGTTGTGTTTTTAGAAAACGGGTAAATATCATTTATAAGAATACAGTAGATTTTGTGGTAGTAGTACAAGTAGTAGTAGTAGTAGTAGTAGTAGTAGTAGTAGTAGTACAGGTAGTAGAAGTAGTAGTAGTAGTAGTAGTAGTAGTAGATGTAGTAGTAGATGTAGTCGTAGTAGTAGCAGTAGTAGTAGTCGTAGTCGTAGTAGTAGTAGTAGGAGTTGTAGTAGAAATAATAGCAACTGTAGCTGTAGCTGTAGCAGTAACATTAGATGTAGCAGTAGCAGTTGCAGTAGCAGTAGCTGTAGCAGTAACAGTTGCAGTAGATGTAGAAGTAGCAGTAACAGTTATAGTTGCAGTACCAGTAGCAGTAGCTGTAACAGTAGAGGATACAGTAGCTGTAGCAATTGTTGTTGATGTAGCTGTAGCAATCACAGTAACAGTAGCTGTAGCAGTAACAGTAGCTGTTGAAGTAGATGTATCTGTAGCATTACAAGAAGCTGTAGAACTAGCAGTTGAAGTTGATGTAGCTGTATCAGTAACAGCAGCAGTATAGAAGCTGTAGCAGTAGCAGTTGCTGTAGCAGTTGCAGTACATGTAGCTGTAGCAGTTGCAGTAGATGTAGCTTTAGCAGGTGCAGTAGATGTAGCTTAAGCGGTTGCAGTACATGCTGCTTTAACGGTTGCAGTAAATGTAGCTTTAGCAGTTGCAGTAAATGTAGCTGTAGAAGTTGCCGTAGATGTAGCTGTAGCGGTTGCAGTAGATGTAGCTTTAGCTGTTGCAGTAGATGTAACTTTAACGGTTGCAGTAGATGTAGCTTAAGCAGTTGCAGTAGATGTAGCTTTAGCAGTTGTAGTAGATGTAGCTGTAGAAGTTGTAGTAGATGCAGCTGTAGCGGTTGCAGTAGATGTAGCTTTAGCAGTTGCAGTAAATGTAGCTTTAGCCGTTGCATTAGATGTACCTTTAACAGTTGCAGTAGATGTAGTTGTAGCAGTAGCAGCAGATGTAGCTTTAGCGGTTGCAGTAGATGTAGCTTTAGCGGTTGCAGTAGATGTAGTTTTAGCAGTTGCAGTAGATAAAGCTTTCGCAGTTGCAGTAGATGTTTCTTTTGCAATTGCGGTAGATTTAGCTGTAGAAGTTGCAGAAGATGTAGCTTTAGCAGATGAAGTAGATGTAGGTTTAGCAGTTGCATTAGACGTAGTTGTAGCAGTTGCAGTAGATGTAGCTGTAGCAGTTGCAGTAGATGTAGCTGTACCAGTTGCAGTAGTTGTAGCGTAGCCGAAACAATTGCAGTAGATGTAGCATTAGCGGGTGCAGTAGATGTAGCTGTAGCAGTTGCAGCAGATGTAGCTGTAGCAGTTGCAGTAGATGTAGTTTTAGCAGTTGTAGTAGCAGTTCCTGTAGCAGTTGCAGAAGATGTAGCTTTAGCAATTGCAGTAGATAAAGCTTGCGCAATTGCAGTAGATGTAGCTTTAGCAATCGCAGTAAATGTAGCTGTAGCAGATGCAGTAGATGTAGCTTTAGCAGACGCAGTAGATGTAGCTTTAGCAGTTGCAGTAGATGTAGCTTTAGCGGTTGCAGTAGATGTAGCTGTACCAGTTATAGTAGATGTAACTTAGCCGTAGCAGTTGCAGTAGATGTAGCTTTAGCGTTTGCAGTAGATATAGCTGTAGCGGTTGCAGTAGATGTAGCTTCAGCGCTTGCAGTAAATGTAGCTTTAGCAGTTGCAATATATGTAGCTTTAGCGATTGCAGTAGATATATATTATTATTATTATACCAGATTTATATAGCGTCATTTTCATGATCAATTTCACGTTCAAAGGCGCTTTACATAGTTCAAATGCAGCCATACAGGGCGCATAATTCATCCTCTACTAGTACAGACACAGAGCGATCTGATCAGAGGGACAGAGTGAGACAAAGCCCCCACAGAGAGACAGAGAGATCAGAAATCAGATACAGGCTTATCCGGCTACATTAGCCTAACTCGTTGCAAATAGACAGCCTGGTTCTTTAACGTGCCTAGTGTATAGCACTAATACACACAAGGATTGTAGATGTAGATGTAGCTTTAGCAGTTGTAGTAGATGTAGCTGTAGCAGTTGTATTAGATGCAGCTTTAGCGGTTGCAGTAGATGTAGCTTTAGCGGTTGCAGTAGAAGTAGCTTTAGTAGTTGCAGTAGATGTAGCTTTAGCAGTTGCAGTAGATGTAGCTTTAGCGGTTGCAGTACATGTAACTTTAGCGGTTCAGTATATGTAGTTGTAGCGATTGCAGTAGATGTAGCTGTAGCAGTTGCAGTAGATGTAGCTATAGCAGTTGCAGTAAATATCGCTTTAGCTGTTGCAGTAGATGTAACTTTAGCGGTTGCAGTAGATGTAGCGGTAGCGGTTGCAGTAGATGTAGCAGTAGCAGTTGCAGTAGATGTATCTGTAGCGGTTGCAGTATATGTAGCTGTAGCAGTTGAAGTAGATGCAGCTGTAGCGGTTGCAGTAGATGTAACTGTAGCAGTTGCAGTACATGTAACTGTAGCAGTTGCAGTAGATGTAGATGTAGCTGTAGCAGCTGCAGTAGATATCGCTTTAGCTGTTGCAGTAGATGTAACTTTAGCGGTTGCAGTAGATGTAGCTGTAGCGGTTGCAGTAGATGTAGCAGTTGCAGTAGATGTATCTGTAGTGGATGCAGTAGATGTAGCTGTAGCAGTTGAAGAAGATGTAGCTGTAGCAGTTGAAGTAGATGTATCTGTAGCGGTTGCAGTAGTTGTAACTGTAGCAGTTGCAGTAGATGTAGCTGCAGCTGAAGCAGTTGCAGTAGATATCGCTTTAGCTGTTGCAGTAGATGTAACTTTAGCGGTTGCAGTAGATGTAGTTGTAGCGGTTGCAGTAAATGTAGCTGTAGCAGTTGCAGTAGACGCAGCTGTAGCGGTTGCAGTAGATGTAGCTGTAGCTGTAGCAGTTGCAGTAGATGTAGCTGTAGCAGTTGCAGTATATGTAACTTTAACAGTTGCAGTAGCAGTATCTTTAGAAATTGCAGTAAATGGAACTTGAGTGGTTGCAGTTGATGTAGATATAGCAGTTGTAGTAGATGTAGCTTTAGCAGTTGTAGTAGATGTAGCTGTAGCGGTTGCAGTAGATGTAGCTTTAGCAGTTGCAGTAGATGTAGCTTTAGCTGTTGCATTAGAGGTAACTTTAGTGGTTGTAGTAGATGTAGCTGTATAGGTTGCAGTAGTTGTAGCTTTAGCAGTTGCAGTAGGTGTAGATGTAGCAGTTGCCGTAGTTGTAACTTTAGCGATTGCAGTATATGTAGTATTAGCGGTTGCAGTAGATGTAGCTGTAGTAGTTGAAGTAGATGTAGCTGTAGCGGTTGAAGTAGATGTAGCTGTAGCGGTTGCAGTAGATGTAGCTGTAGCAGTTGCAGTAGATGTAGCTGTAGCAGTTGTATTAGATTTACCTTTAGCAGTTGTAGTAGATGTAGCTGTAGCAGTTGTATTAGATGTAGCTTTAGCGATTGAAGTAGATGTAGCTTTAGCAGTTGCAGTATATGTAACTTTAACAGTTGCAGTAGCAGTAGCTGTAGAAATTGCAGTAAATGTAACTTGAGCGGTTGCAGTAAATGTAGCTGTAGCGATTGCAGTATATGTAGTATTAGCGGTTGCAGTAGATGTAGCTGTAGTAGTTGAAGTAGATGTAGCTGTAGCGGTTGAAGTAGATGTAGCTGTAGCGGTTGCAGTAGATGTAGCTGTAGCAGTTGCAGTAGATGTAGCTGTAGCAGTTGCAGTAGATTTAGCTTCAGCAGTTGCAGTAGATGTAGCTTTAGCAGTTGCAGTAGCAGTATCTGTAGCAGTTGCAGTATATGTAGCTGTAGCAGTTGCAGTAGATGTAGCTTTTGCAGTAGTAGTAGCAGTAGCTTTAGCAGTAGCAGTTGCAGTAGATGTAGCTTTAGCAGTTGCAGTAGATGTAGCTTTAGCAGTTGCAGTAGATATAGCTTTAGCGGTTGCAGTAGATGTAACTTTAGCGGTTGCAGTATATGTAGTTGTTGCGGTTGCAGTAGATGTAGCTGTAGCAGTTGCAGTAGATATTGCCGTAGCAGTTGCAGTAGATTTAGCTTTAGCAGTTGCAGTAGATGTAGTTTAGCAGTTGCAGTAGCAGTAGCTTTTGCAGAAGTAGTAGCAGTAGCTTTAGCAGTTGCAGTAGCAGTTGCAGTAGATGTAGCTTTAGCAGTTGCAGCAGATGTAGCTTTAGCAATTGCAGTAGATGTAGCTTTAACGGTTGCAGTAGATGTAACTTTAGCGGTTGCAGTATATGTAGTTGTTGCGGTTGCAGTAGATGTAGCTGTAGCAGTGGAAGTATGTGTAGTTGCAGCGGTTTCAGTAGATGTAGCTGTAGCAGTTGCAGTAGATGTAGCTGTAGGAGTTGCAGTAGATGTACCTGTAGCAGTTGCAGTAGATGTAGCTTTAGCGGTTGCAGTAAATATAGCTGTTGCGGTTGCAGTAGATTTAGCTTAGCATATGCAGAAGATGTAGCTGTAGAAGTTGTATTGGATTTACCTTTAGCAGTTGTAGTAGATGTAGCTGTAGCAGTTGTATTAGATGTAGCTTTAGCGATTGAAGTAGATGTAGCTTTAGCAGTTGCAGTATATGTAACTTTAACAGTTGCAGTAGCAGTAGCTGTAGAAATTGCAGTAAATGTAACTTGAGCGGTTGCAGTAAATGTAGCTGTAGCGGTTGCAGTAGATGTAGATATAGCAGTTGTAGTAGATGTAGCTTTAGCAGTTGTAGTAGATGTAGCTGTAGCGGTTGCAGTAGATATAGCTTTAGCAGTTGAAGTAGATGTAGCTGTAGCGGTTGCAGTAGATGTAGCTGTAGCAGTTGCAGTAGATGTAGCTGTAGCAGTTGCAGTAGATGTAGCTTTAGCGGTTGCAGTAAATATAGCTGTTGCGGTTGCAGTAGATGTAGCTTAGCACATGCAGAAGATGTAGCTGTAGAAGTTGTATTAGATTTATCTTTAGCAGTTGTAGTAGATGTAGCTGTAGCATTTGTATTAGATGTAGCTTTAGCGGTTGCAGTAGAAGTAGCTTTAGCAGTTGCAGTAGATGTAACTTTGACAGTTGCAGTAGCAGTAGCTATAGAAATTGCAGTAAATGTAACTTGAGCGGTTGCAGTAGATGTAGCTGTAGCGGTTGCAGTAGATGGTGATATAGCAGTTGTATTAGATGTAGCTTTAGCAGTTGTAGTAGATGTAGCTGTAGCGGTTGCAGTAGATGTAGCTATATCTGTTGCATTAGATGTAGCTTTAGTGGTTGTAGTAGATGTAGCTGTAGCGGTTGCAGTAGATGTAGGTTTAGCAGTTGCAGTAGATGTAGCTTTAGCGGTTGCAGTAGATGTAGCTGTTGCAATAGTTATAGCTTTAGCGGTTGCAGTATATGTAACCCTAGCGGTTGCAGTAGATGTAGCTTTAGCTGTTGCAGTAGATTTAGCTTTAGCAGTTGCAGTAGCAGTAGCTGTAGCAGTTGCAATATGTAGCTTAAGCAGTTGCAGTAGATGTAGCTTTTGCAGTAGTAGTAGTAGTAGCAGTATCTTTAGCAATTGCAGTAGCAGTAGCTGTAGCAGTTGCAGTAGATGTAGCTTTAGCAGTTGCAGTAGATGTAGCTTAAGCGGTTGCAGTAGATGTAGCTTTAGCGGTTGCAGTAGATGTAGCTTTAGCGGTTGCAGTAGCAGTAGCTCTAAAAGTAACAGTAGCTGTAGCAGTGACAGTAACTCTAGCAGTTGTAGTAGCAGTAGAAGTAACAGTAACAGTAGATTTAGCTGTAGCAGTAAAGGTAGCAGAAGATTTAGCTGTAGCAATTTTAGTAGATGTAGATGTAGCAGTAACTGTAGATGTAGTTGTAACAGTAACAGTAGATGTAGAAGTAGAGATGCAGTTGATGTAGAAAATAGCAGTAAAAGTTCGTATCAAAACTTTTCTAGCTATGTAGAATTTGATTAATACCTGATTTTTAAAAACATCGAGGTAAGCTTTGGCAAATAAAGAAGATTGATTTGGAAACCTTGGACCTCACACAAGTTTTTATTACGGAAGTCTCCAGACTCCAAAAATAATTGCATAGTAATGTTTACACGCATTTGTCGCACAGAAAACATAAAATACAAGACATAAACGACGACGTCAAACTATTTTGGGTGACTAACTTAAAAACATGGTTCTATAAATAGTGATGATAATATTTATGAATATCTAAATTTGGATTACTTTTCTAAGTATCTTTAAATTGCCATACTATAAACTTATTCCAACAGGATACTATATACTTATAACGTTTGCTTAAAGGTCACTTGAGTATTAAACAATAATCAAAACAAATAGAACAGTCCTTAGCATAGCTTTTTCTCACGCAATACTTCAAAGATGGAATGAAGTGAAGTTTGTTGAAAATGTTTTTCTTGACTACACTTAGGGCCAGCTGGAGATGAATTAGAAAACAACTGTGAACGACTTTTTTCTACTTTTTTAAATGGATCTTTGCAAAATTTGGTAGACAAAACTTTCTCAAGTTAGTGTAAAAATTTCGCGCGACAGCAATTAGAGACCGCTACAGCTGAACATGAAAACTTTGAATGAGTTCTTTTCGTGAATAGATTTATAAATGTTCACCAAACTTGATCTGTAGCAATCTTAGGTATGTCTTTCTCAAATTTGTTCCAATGGTTCCACTTGGGACCATTTAGGGACCGCTAATATAACTAAAGAAAATACTGTCGTGAATTGCGTAGATCTCTCCTAAACTTGGTCGGTAGCATCCTAGGACAGACTTTGTTATGTATGATCTTGACTAAACCTACTTTGTGATATACCAAATTTATATACATGTATAACCTTTTGAAAACGAAACGAAATGAAAAAGTTAAAATGTGTTCTACATACAAACACTGAAACAGAGAACGCGAAATCCATCCTCAATCTATGCATAATATTACAGTTGAACTTCAATAGCTCGAACTCGGATCTTTCGAACACCCGGGATCGCTCGAACTCTTCTCCCGGTCCCGAATTTATTCCTTCTTTAGGCCTATTCTATACAGTTCTACCTCGGATCGCTCGAACTTCGAAAATTCGAACTCATTTGGTGGTCCCCTCGGCTTAATTACAGTGATAACTACACCTATTCAGTCGAACAGACAATTTGTCGCCGGAATGGCTTGTGTTTACAAAGTTGGTCACACCTCTGCCTGACATTCGCCAAGCTTCCCCTTTAACCGGCGCGTGCGTAATTTTCACACGCTTATGTAATTAGCGTCGGTATACGACAAACAAATTAAATAAAGTGACTTTCGTTCACTGCAATTCTTCAACGGGCTTTGATTTATACGAATAGAATTATTTAAAATAATTGAGCAATGACTGTCTTTATTTTTTCAGCATAAGAACGGGAGATCCGATGTCAACTTTCATACTGCTTTAGCATGGCTGAACAACTTAGAAAAGGACCCGGAAACGGGGGTATATCTAAGTCGGCTACTTGAAAGCAATATAATTATTTGATATTTGTACACGACTATGATTCATAAAGGTTTGCTTTTCATTTGATGTTGTCTTCACTAAATTCTTGTAATCATATCAGTGTTTTATATGTGTTTTTTTTTTTCGTATCTATGTCATGTTTGAAAATAAATAATAAAGCATATTTCAGCGTTTGTTTTTTATTCATCATCGTATCATGCACACATTCAGGTAAAATATGAAAATATTTTACGATGTAAGGTTTGTAACACATCATGCCCTCGAATTCCCAAATTCAAAATGGCCGCCATTTGGATGACTCGAACAACGGAAAACTCGAACTAAATTCCACGGGACCCTCGAGTTCGAGCCATCGAAGTTCGACTGTATATAGAGCGATCTGACCAGAGGGACAAAGAGCCTCCAGAACAGAGAGAAATTTTAGATACACACATGTCCGGCTTACACAGCTTAGCTCTTTTTGAATAGCCAGTCTGGGTCTAAACCGTGCCCAATATACCAAAGGGGTCCCTAGGTGTTAAAACCTGTTAGTACTGTATAAGCAGGAATTACTGTGAGCAGTCCGTGTATTGAACACGAATTCTCTGGATTGACAATCCAAGTGTTTTAACACTGTACCACAGTCCATTGAGCATCTTAAAATAAACCTTTATCAAATTTAAAATATTCTAATTGACTTCACTTAGGGGCAAAACTTAAAATAGAAGAAGACATTAAACAGTTTCTTCTAATGAACCGCATGTACCATCTTCATAAAACATTATCAGAAGAATGGTCAAAAGCCAAATTCAGCTGAGCGATTAAATACCTTCATACTCCGTTTATTTATAAAGTTATACTACTTGTTGAAGTATAACTCTATTCTTACCTTTTAAACTCTTATCTATGAAACCTAGTAGTAGAAAAGCAAACTGTTTTATACATATTTTAAAGCTGTGAAAAAATGACCTATCAACTATCAATTTAAGATAACACAAAAATGAATACGACCATATTGAGGATAATCAGTCATATCTTGTTCAGTTTTGATGATAAAACAAATTTTGTTTATAATGTTATTGTAAAACTGTGTATACAATGAGTTATATTGTATCAAATTTCTTGATATTTGCTGTACACTTTCAGACATGTTTATCATCAAATAAGCTAGTTCTCTTTCAATTTGTGACTTAGAAGGTTTTAATATTCTATAAAAGCGCCTTCAACTATAGCCATATAATATAGAGAAAATGTTGAATCAAGCAAGATAAAACTGTTATATTGTCTTTATATTAACAAACAGGTTCTAATTTCCAGTTCCACTCTTGAATTGATTTTTAATTGCTGCTCACAGTAAGATCATAAGCACGTTCTGATCACGTTTTTCTCTTACATGTTTCGGATATTTTGTTTCGAAATAAGTTCTATGAAATCTACCAAGGCATGTCCAATGAGAAATATAAGCCATACCCAAACTACCGCCTCCACGTAGTTATGTCTACTTGATATACAACCTACCTAGTATATATAGGCTAGGTTACAATATCGATTCGACTATATCAGTATACGACTCTTCTTTAACATGCGATATCAACGGTATACCGTGTCACCAGCATGTTATCCGCGGTACAACAACGCTATCACAAAGACTTCGAAATTGTTTGAAAAATATAAACATATACGAGAACAGAACAGGCTCAAAGTCAATACTAAAGACATATGCCAAATAAAAGAAATAGATATATACCTCGGAAGAGGGGAAGATGGAAACCAAACGTCCTTAGGGATAAAAGATATTATTCTTAAACAAGAGGACCTTAAAGAACACGGTACTGTCGATTGTATTACGTATGAAAATACAAGCCTTAAAGGACATATACAGATAACAGTTATCGACAGCATGATGAAAGAAGAAATCAAGACCTTATTTGGGTTTATAAAACAATTAGTTGTTATCACAAAAGATGACGCAGAAATCGAAAGAATGAAGACGGAAATGCAGTTCGAAGATAGCACTACGAGTTTGTTAACAACAAAAGAAAGAGCTGCGCGAGATATTTGTAATTGGTTAGAACGGATAGCCCTGAAACCAATGAAAGAAATGTGCGAGTATCTTGATCAAGTTTTGAAGGACAGGAGATTGGAAAATTCAAATGAAAATCAATTTTCTTCGTCGAACCTGAAATGCCAAGAAAAATGTTTCAATCAGGAAAACGTTACTTTAAAGACAGATGCAAACACAATCGATCCTATAACGACTGAGAATATAGCGGAATGTGATGATTCTGGAATATATGGTAGGTCAATGATGGAACAATATAAACAGCTATTTTTAAAACGATTAAGAATCTAACAAAGCTTAACAAAACCAAATATTTTGCCAATATCTTTAAATTTACTGTACTGTACGTACACATTTGTAAATTTGAAAAAAAAATTTAAAACTTTTACATCGTACAATATCATTTATTTGATGACGTCTTAATGAGTACCTTATTGACCCGTTATTGCGACAGCATATTATTGACAGATTGCTGTGTTTTATTAACTCGAAATATCACAAAGTCGAAATTTCTAGTAATTACGAAATTTAAGCTAAACCTTTCATAGTATGCGCAGAAGAATAGGTCCTTACAAAGATCAGGTACCTTTGCTAGCCCTAGAGTGTCAAATTACATTACCGGGCAACTGAGCGTTTTGCTTATTTTGATTATAGGAATGGATGCATCTCCAGATACCAAATATGACAGTATAGGAAATGAATCACCACAGGAGGCGTGTGCATCGTCTGAAACATATAGTCAAGATTTAGATGAAGAAACAGGTGTAAATTTGCTGAAAGAAATGCTTGCAGTATATGGTATGAGTAACGTTCCGCAATGTGAGCGCCCAGACATCTCAGAAATTGAAGAAATCCATGATTCGGTGGGTGAAATGATTTTAAAGTTGTCATTATACTAAGATTTAAGATCGAATTCCTTCAAAGTGGATTACATGAAGCAATTTTAAGAAATTTATTTTACATTCAAAAGATTGTTTTTCTTTCCAGGTCAAGAAACAAATATTCACTGCAAGTGACGCAATCATAGGAATTGGATATCGGGTAGATAAGCTTCACGTCTTTGTTCAAGATCGTGAAGATAAATCAGAAAATGAGAAGTGTACTTCGCAAGTCCGTGAAGTTCTCAGTCAACTAGGCATACACCACTTTAATATTGTTCCGGTAAATTTTAAAGAATTAATGCATGTTGGTGCGAAAATACACCCAATACCTACATACGGGACACTCGGCTGCTACGCTAAAATGAGCGACGGTCACCGATGCATACTACTAGCGAAACATGTTGCTATGTTGGGCACAGACATATACAGTCTTGACCATAATAAAAAGATAGCCACAGTAATAGGAAAAACTACTGCTAAGTGTTGCAAACTTGATATAGCTGCTGCCCTAGTTGATGGCGATGCAACTAAATGTTGTACAAAGTTTCGAAATTCCAGCGGAAAAAAACTTGAAGGTAAACTATATGAATATGGACATAATTCTGATTCATTTGTTGTAATGGAGGGTCAAGCTGTTCATATTTGGGGTGCTACAAGTGATCCGGGAAAAGGAGTTATTTCTATGTCAAAATATCAAGACGGGATGGACTCCCCTTTGATACTGATACGGGATGAGGAATCCAGCTTTACTAAAGATGGCAATAGTGGAACTAGCTTAAAGTTTGCTAAACCGGGTGACAGTGGAGCTATTGTATGCATTGACCATCCGGACGATGAATTTGTATATGCAGTTGGTATGCTTACAGGTTTAGCCGAACTGCGGATGGATCCAAAGCAGGAACATTATACAGCTCTTCCGTTGTCAGAAGGAATGGCACAACTACAGGAATCTACTGGCAAAACATTCGAACTTATCTGAACATTTCATTACATCTATGTCATCTTCAGGTTTTAGAACAGAAGGAAAAATACAAGTTAACAACTCTAGATGTGACAATTTCAATACCCGGGCTAGGTAATTTCCCTCTATGTCGAAATGATACGAAACAATATATTTGAAGCCAGCCCTCATCCACCTCTCATTCATTATTGTCATTTTTTGTGGAGAGCATGTTACTATTAGTTAGTGTAATGCAATGCAGGAATACAATTTAGAATCACTTACCACGCTTTTTAATAACATAATTATCATATTTTGTTGCAGAATTGAATTTAATATGTAGATTCCATCAAATAAATAACAATCTCCAGATATTGGAAATATCAACGATAGCACTGTTATCTAAATAGGTCCTCTTAAACACTGTAAACTTTTATCAGCGTTGGCTCCTCATCAAAGGATGATTATGGGTGGATATTCAATAAACATATTACATCAAAGTTGAAGGGTCGCACTTTGAGATCATTGATTCCTTTGACACAAATATTCACAAGAACTATAGGTGCATTTCATTATGTACATGTATATTTATTGCGATGTCCTTGCTCCCTCTGATTTATTTAGGCTAGGATATCTATTAACTGCCAAAAAAAAAATGAAAATGGTTTAAACCATTTTTAGGGTCTGAAAACACATAAAAAGACAAAATATTTAATTATCTTGCATTACATTAAAAATGGATAATTTTCCCGCCTATTCATCAGAATATTTCTATACACCCCGATTGCAAACGACATAGCTAACATCTACAGACTTCATAAAATAAACACTCGCCATAGGCTAGTTCATTTTAATCGCAAGTGCAATTGGGAATGTAGTGCATTAACTCTGTGGTATTTTCAGAACTACTGTATCCTTTAAGTAATTAGTGAAACAGGGCAGTCTTAGATTTTTGTCAGAAGGTCCAAGATGTTTTATATAAAAGTTATTGATAATCCATCATAGATATGCTTAACGCAGATACGTAGCTGCGTAGTGAAAATCTGGCAAGCATACACAATTAAACTGGCTAATTTATTTGGCTGCAACAAGAAGTCTATATCATGCAACGGAGATTGCTTCATTGCTTCATACGCAATCATTGCTTACTTCATTTTTTGTTTAAAGTACAGTAAACTCAAGTAATAGAAAACTGGTTTATATAATTGATTGATTTAACGTGCATTGAAATCCACCAAAATAATTTTCTTTGTAGTTTTATAACAATTAAGGTATAGTCATTATCCTACTATTTGATTGCTTATTTTTGTAATAATCATGACCATGTGCAATATTACATTCATACGCCGTCTACGCTAACGGTTTAAAGAGTCAAATTTCTATAATAAAATTATAATACAATGTCAAAATTGATAAACTGTTGGTTGAGAAATCGGCAAAGAGGCATTTTCAAGGCTAAAAGCTTTTGAATAGGACAATTTGTATAACACTGCAGACGTAATTTGTCACGCATAATAATTATTACGTTATTTTCAGATATCATAGATATATCTTATAATTGTATTTGTATGAAATTATCAATTATTCCATGGTCCCAATGTTATAGAAAATAAAATATTAAAGAAATAAAAAAATACACCTAGTTAAATCCTAGGCGTAATGCCAAGGTTTGACACCGGTACCAGTCATACGATATTACAGTATCTGATAACCAATTTACAGTGAGATAGATATGTTCATTCTTTATAATTGGTGATTACAGTTTTTGGGGCGGAGTATCCGCATAAATGTTGATACAGACTTTCAAAAATCAAGTCATTTCTTAATGCAAACAGCCTAACAAAATTGTGTAGTTCCACCTCCTTTACTTAACAATCTTTTTGCATGATTACACTATCATACTTAACCTAGCCGAGACATATCTAACAAGGTGTGTATCATATAAAAACATTTGCGTTTAATATCGGCAATATTTATCAAAAAGCGCAATAATACAGCCTTGTGTGCTAAAATAAACTTGTGGACTGAACATATATATATATATAGCCATTACGGAGATTTGACACGAATCGTGTGTGTCTGCTTTTCTATGTGACCGAATTACAATGCTATTATCCCTTGAAACTATAGGTATCATTACCGTGCATGTGTAATGCGTTTAGTCTCAATGCATGGTTGAAAAAAAACCAACTGGAAGCGGATGATCGCACGCTCTTGTGTTCTATTAATAGAACATATATCAGTTATACCATAATGCAATGCGCGAATTGTTTTCTATATACATGTATCACTAAGAGACATGCTGCCTGACGCTCTCGTTAACAGAATAAGTAACATGCGGAAACAATAACTAGTTAAATAAATATATTGGACCAACGTAGAAAATATACAAAATAAATTATACAGATTATTTTAAGGAGACCAAGGTCTTTTCAAACAGCGTAAGCAAATAAAAAAGAAACTTTTAAAAAGTACGTTGCATGCACATTGTACCCGTTTCTGCAAATGATATTATTAAAATCTAGCATCAGAAGAACTGTTTTAGAGTCTTGGTATTAACAAAATACAATATTTTCGAAACGCCGAAGAAAAGCACTTGCGGATAAAACATTTAGTACAAAATACTTTTGATTCACGACTTTTAAACATATATCAGCACAGTCACAATCATATCTTCTATTTCATTTTAAACAACTGAGTCTCACAACAACAGATGATAGCTAATGAGGTGGTTGGGATGTCACCGTCAAACATTTCCTTATTGAAAATACACAATTGTGCATGATTTGATAGAAAAGTATGGTGTTGCATAAGATTAGCAACAACATCCAAAAATTATAACCATAAGTCAAATATCTACATGTCACACTAATGGGTCATTTCATGCGCAAATCCCAGACCCCTGGCTCAAAGGTCAAGGTCACAATTTTGGGGTCAAAGGTCAACAGGGCTTTTTTTCCTGTCCGGTCCATAACTCTGCCATCCATGAAGGGATTTTATTATTACTTGGCACAAATGTTCCCCATGATGAGATGACGTGTCATGCGCAAAACCTAGACCCGTAGCTCATGGGTCAAGGTCATAATTGGAGGTCAAAGGTCAAAAGGTTTTTTTTTCCTGTCCGGTACAGGACTCTACAATCCTTAAATGGATTTTAATATTACTTGGCACAAATGTTCACCACCATGAGACGGAGTGTCATGCGCAAAAGAACTATGTCCCTAGGTCTAAGGTCAAGGTCAGATACAAGAATGACTTTGTCTGGAGCAATTCTTCTTCATGCATAGAGGGACTTTGATGTAACTTGGCACAAATGTTTACCACCATTAGGCAGATTGTCATACACAAGAACCAGGTCCCTAGGTCTAAGGTCAAGCTCTCACTTAGAGGTCAAAGGTCAAATTGAAGAGTGACTTTGTTCAGAGCATTTCTTCTTCATGCAAGGAGGGATTTTGAGGTAACTTGGCACAAACGTTTACCAACATGAGGCAGCCTTGTTTTTAGAATTACCTCCCTTTTTATTACTAAAGATAGGTTATATTGTAACATTTTTATTACTGGCCGTAGGTAAAAATCGAGACCACTTTTCTGTGGTACGACATGCATGTTACATCCAATTCTTATGTGTATTTTGACCTATCTCTACCTGGTAAAGAGTTTTTATGGACTTATATTATATAGCTTTTTTTATATTTTTAGGAGTAATTTCCCTTTATTGTTACTATAAATAACTTGTAATCCATGATGACCGCAAAAAAATCAGAAAGAATGGATTTACTTCGGAAATGCACACCTGACCTCGTATATCTACAACAGGCCATAGTAATTGCCATTGGATTAATTATCCATATACAGCCCTTATTGCTTATGTTGGTATATGTTGTTCTGTCATTGACGAACCCTAGAATTAACCTGCCCTTGTGACACTCGTAGACAGATTCTCGAGTGTTGACAGTAGTTCTAGAATTATTTCTGACCGCAAACTACCCAACGTGGAGGGAATCGGAAATGAATTTTTATTTTTCAGTTAACTGGGCAGAATGTAGAAAATTTACGAAACATGTTTGGATTCTTTTCTGAAAGGATGACAACGTCTCGATGTCAAACGGTAGCCTTCTTGAACAGTTGGGTGAGGTCAAAATGTCTAACAACATGATGTCTACTGATTCATAGTCTGAACGTATAGTGTGCAGTCCATCTACTATTGTCTAGCAGGTCACAAATAGGCTTCCATGCGGCTATCTTTATAATACAATTCTCCCGGTGTGATCAAAACCTTATTCTCACCATATATCATTGGCCTATTCCGTTTTATCTGTTTGGTGATTGCATACAGAGGCTGTTCGTAAGCCGTAACTGGAGTCTAGTAGAGACTGTGGCGGTGAGCAGTAGCCTTGATAATGTACATTGAGTGGTACGTCTGCATTACTGTGATTCAGGTTTGCAGGACAATGCAGTGGATGTTTGGCAGTTTCTGGGCATATAAGACAAAGCCTTTTTAATACCCTACTTACTAGTATCTGGTGAGCTTACATCTAACGTGTTTATTCATTAGTAGAAGCCTAACATTTTATAGATGTTAATTTTTCATATTGTAAATGTCATATTTTAAGACTACATGCCGTAGTAATAAACTCTGTAGGATCTTTTGGACGCATAGTATACAACAATGCAAAATAATAGCAGACTCGGTTTGACTACTAGTAAGTCTTTTCATGAGAGGTAATGGATAGTGCAACTTCCCTCACGCCTTTTAGCATTGGCTTTAGCGGAATTCTATTATAACGGATATTGAATGGATTCCACGATCCTAAAGAACCATAAAATATAGCAACACTGAATCCACGACCAAAAACTAGCCATATTATTACCACTGTTTTATGCTGAAAGAAAATGTAAACAGTTCTAGGCATGGTATAGTAATTTTTAGTAATAAAACAATACATAGCAGCAGGCGGACAAGTTGTTTACAAATTATTGGGTATGTAAGTGGCACTAATAGCACAAATTAAGGATTGCTTATACACAGAACAATAAATTGACAATAACACACATTCAGTACTTGATAGTGCTTTCAAATTCATATATTTACAAACTGTATTTTATTGTGCAAATAACTGATATTAAAACAGTTTTCCCTTTTACTTTATGCACTGCACACTAACATATGCATTATTGACCTTGATACCTATCTGAGCCAATTGTTGCACACTTTTTTTTGTAATCACAAGCATTTACTCATATTGTCAAAACATTTATTAATATGATTTTCACATAAATTTAACCTTTTACCTTGAATATCAAGTTTGCCTTTCATTCCGTTTTGAAGAATTTCTTACTGCTGTCATTGCTTGACATATATACATTTACTGACAATCAAAATGTTACTGCAATTAAACAGTGAAAAAGCTGGTCGACGTAAACTTTACTCTATCCCCTAATATTTTTACAAGTGAGTTTTACCTATCCTATCACATACACAAGTGAACAAAATATAGATAGGCACGGCCGGATTGACACTTAAGAAATGGGTTTTCTTGGAGGATATGAAATATTGTTTCCAAAAATGTATAAACTTCCTTTGGCCTCATTTTTGCAATAAAAGTCCGTCAGCTCTCGGACCATAAGATTCTCCAAGTATGATGATGCCAGCCGGTAACACAAGCATGTGTATTGTCTAACTAATTAATCGCATGATTAGAAACAGTAAACAGAATACATCTTTTATATCTCTTAATCTAAAGTATTTAAAGATATTTTCCATGTATTCAGCCTCCTTTAGAAATAATTCATATTATTTTCCATGAGCACGAGCTTGAAACGCGAAAATGATTCTCCAAATGGATGTTAAAGTTTCATCTGAACTATAATGTTGAAGACATAGGGCTTGGAAATCTTTTTACAACTGTAGTTTTCAAGTGGGAAGCATGTGAACTTTGAGAACGTTTAACATATATGTATGTTTATTTTTACTATCAACTTTGTTTGTATTTTGTTATTTTCATGCGCCCGAAGGTAGACATTTTAAAATCGCACTGTCCGTCCATGTGTCTGTGCGTGCATCCGTCCATGTAAATTCTTGTCCGGACTGTACTTCTGCCATCCATAAAGGGGTTTTAAAATAACTTTGCATAAATGTTCACCATAATAAGGCAATGTGTCAAGTCAAGACCCAGACCCCTAGCTCCAAGGTAAAGGTCATAATTAAAAGTTAAATGTTAACAGGGTCTATTTCGTGTCCGGTCCTTAACTCTGCCATCCATGAAGGGATTTTGAAATAATTTGGCATATTAAATTTTGACCGAATTGAGGCAACGTGTCATGCGCAAGACTGAGACCCCTAGCTCCAAGGTCAAGGTCAAACTTAGAAGTCAAAATTTAACAGGGTCGGTTTCATGTCCGGTCTATAACTCTGCCATTGATGAAGGGATCTTGATATTATTTGGCATAAATGTTTCCCACAATGAGTCAACGTGTCATGCGAAAGATCCAGACCCCTAGCTCTACCTATGGTCAAGGTCACACTTGGAGGTTAAAGGTTAACATAGTATGTTTCTTGTCCGGTCCACTTATAATTCTTAGAATTACCACATGTTTTAATGGTGTTGTATGGCGTTTATAAATTGTAAATGTTGATGAGACTCTAATTAACTACATGTATATATCCACCTCAGTGATCTGGCACTAAAACGCGTCCATATTAAAGCGATAGCTCTCTTGTGTAATAGGTATCTACCTCAGATGGTTTGCTATAGAATATGTGTATCTGCCAGAACTCGAGGAGCTTATGGGGGACACGTGACTAATGGAAAGATGCCTGACAACAAAATTATTTTGGCGTGTAAAAAGGACGCGTTTGAAAATACATCGGCGGTTGTGGTGCTATGTTTCATTGGCTGAGCTAAGTAAAGTTTGAACGACATAAAAGATGCCGCAAAGAAAGATCAGAGACGCCGACGCCGCGTATGAAGCGACGTTCTTTTACCCAAAACGAGCGCCAAAGTGAACACGTTTCACGTTTCACATTAGCACTTTGGTCTACAAGCACGATGGAGGGCTCATTGTACTTTTTCACAAATTATTTCGGTATCACTATTTGCTAGATTACTAGATGACTTTTAGTAATTCCAGTGTATAATTGCAAGAACGGTTCTCATAATGTAAGCAGAGTCATGCATTGTCCGATTTTTTTTTTTGTTTTGATACATTTTAATAGTGTTAACTGGCCGGTTGCAAGACAATTATAAGCTAGAGTTAAGCGATAGTTACTGTGATCCGCCGATCAAACGGGTTGCATGAAACGCCTTCTTGGGTAACCGTTACAATTCTTGGCCAAGATATGACTGGGTTGCACAACGGTAATGATTTCTCAGTGGACACTTCTTGTACAAACCTGGTTGTTAGTAGGTTTATCGCCGATTTAAAGCATATTTCAATTTATATACATGGTTTGTTTTCAATTGTACATGAGGTAAATTAAAGTATGTATGTGTTTGATTACCTGGATATATTTGAGAAACTTTATCAAGTTTAAATATAGCAATATTATAACAATGATGTTACTATCTCCGTCAAAGCCCCCTCCTTCTGAAACAATGTTTTCGCATTGTTACATTTACTTTCTATCATCTTATTATTCTCTGCAAGCTCTAATAAACTTCTTTTTCCCACAAGGAGAAAATAAAACGCCCTTTTCCCTAGGCATCTTGGGTTACTTGTATTAACAAGAATTTTGTTGAATTAATGTTATTTGAGCCGCGCCATGAGAAAACCAACATAGTGGCTTTGCGACCAGCATCCGCGCAGTCTGGTCAGGATCCATGCGGTTTACTTTCAAAGTCTATTGCAATTAGAGAAACCGTTAGTCTCTTATAATTCCTATGAAGGAGTGGCTTTGTGTTATGTAAATGGTTTTATCTGTAAATTGTAATGTACACAAAAATGAGACTCTAATAAAATATGAGTTGAGTCGAGTTGAGTTGAGTTGAGTTGTATACTGACCAGACTGCATGGATGCGCAGGCTGGTCTGGATACATGCTCGCCGCAAAACCACTATGTTGGTTTTCGCATGGCGCGGTTCTTTTGTTTCCAAATGAGAGTAAATGTTGAATAATTCGGTTAACAATAATAATTATAAATGTATTATCTTATTATCAAATCTGGAACATGTATATTACTTTCCTTTTTGCACATTTAATTGTCGTGAATAAATCTTTTCGACGCATGGTTATTCTTTTAAAACATAGTTATTGTTATACTTATAACTTGTGTATATTATGTCTATTTAAGACTTCTTTAATTTGAGACCTGTTTGTCGAAGAAAATTTAAGTAATTCTGATATGTGTATTTTTGTATAAATGTATAATTATAAATTGACTGTATGATTGTGTAGATGTGTGAATGTATGAAATTTAACTGAAGGCCACACTAGAAATAAGTTGTATAATATTTATATTTGTACACTAAGTATGTAACCTCCAGAAAATAAAAATAGTGTTATCATTACTATTAATTTTATAATGCTATACCGTGTATACACATACACCCACTATACATGTGAATGCTTAAATAAACATGAATCGCCGATCATCCATTACTCAATTGAGTAAGACTTGAAATTTTCATGCGCAACCCATTTGACTCCGGGATAATAGAGATTATAAGTAGATAACTCAACCCGCCGCTCAGCGTTGATCCGCGAGTCGTAAACATAGGATATCGACCGAAATTCATAGTTCAATCGAGAAACCTAGTTTATCGAACGTAAACCATGGTTTACGATTGAAATACTAGGATTATGAAATCAACTATCAATTTCGGCCGTAAACCTATGTTTACGGTCGTGAGCCTATATTTACGAGCGTGAACCTAGGTTTACGGCCGTGAACTACAGTTTACCTTCGTAAAACCGTGTTTATCGATTTGTAACTATATGGCAAGCCAATTGTCCAATAATTACGTGAACTCTAGTTCACGGTCGAAAAACTAGGATTAACGATCGATAAACTAGGTTTTTCAAACGTAAAACTAGGTTTTTCGAATACTAACCTATATTTTCGAGCGAAAACATAGGATAACGCCGTGAACCATAGTTTACGCTCGTAAATATAGGTTCACGATTGTAAACCCCAGTTCACGGTCGTAAACATAGGTTCACGTTCGTAAACTATGGTTTACGAGCGTGAACCGGGGTTTACGAGCGTAAACATAGGATAACGACTGTAAACATAGGATAACGACAGAAACTCATAGTTCAATCGAGAAACCTAGTTTATCAAACGTAAACCATGGTTTACGGTCGATATATTAGAATTATAGAATCAACAATGAATTTCGGGCGTGAACATGAACGGCCATGAACCTATGTTTACGGATGTGAACCTATGTTTACGACCGTGAACCATAGTTTACGGACCTGAACCTATATTATCGAGCGTGAACCTATGTTTACGAACGTGAACTTGGGTTTATGAGCGTGAACTTAGGTTTACGTTCGATAAACCAGGTTTTTCAAATACTAACGTATTTTGTCGAGCGAAAACATAGGATAACGTCGTAAACCACAGTTCACGCTCGTAAACGTAGGTTCACGTTCGTAAACCCAAGTTAAAGTAAAATTGAAGAGTTGAATCTGTTACATTTTTAGCTCGACTTTTCGATTAAAAGTAGAGCTTTTGCATTCGCCCCAAAGTCAGTGTCGGCGTCGGCGTTGCCGTTGGCTTAAGTTTTTTTTATATATAGTAAAACATCTCTAATACTAGCTTTACCGAGACGAAATCTATCCAAAAGTCCATATCGCCATACACAACGAAAGGGTTTCCTCAGTCCCGTATCACCCCCCCCCCCCCCCACCCCTCCTCAATATTACTGCTTTAACTTTATGTTGTAAATTTAAATCTATGTCTTATGGCCAGTTTTTCAACTATTAAGTAAAGACTTAAGCTTTTCTACTTTGAGCGGTGTCAGCAATGGCTTATCTTTCTATTGTTATTTTAAACCTGGGGCATAAGTGGTTTAAGAAAAGATGGAGGCGAAATATTTAGACATGGATTTAAATTTCCAGCATGAAGTTAAAGCAGAAATGTTGAGGAGGGAGGGAATGATACGGGACTGAGCAAACCCTTTCGTTATGTACGACGATTTGGACTTTTGGATAGATTTCGTTTCAGTAAAGCTAGTATTAGAAATGTTTTACTTTATAAAAAACTTAAACCAACGGCGACGCCGACGCCGATGCTGGGGCGAGTGCAAAAGCTCTATTTTTATTCGAAAAGTAGAGCTAAAAATTAACAGATTCAACTCTTCAATTTTAACTTTGCTAAATTCGCTACGTTTGTACACGTTTCAAAATATACGTGCAAGCATAACTATATAAGTGCATGTAATTAATTATAATTACATGTAACGCAAAAATATGTAGTTGAACATATATATATATGTGTGTGTGGATACGCACGTCTACATATATACGTCTCCTTTCAATGACGTGTGGATTTTGAAATTCATGCGTTTGCAAGTGCAGTATGAGTACCTATACTATTAATTTAAATTTACAAATGCATTCCTAATTACAAGTGCATATTGCACGTGTTTTGTACATAGAAGGTGGAACAATTAGGAATAATGAAAACAATAAGACCGTGAGCAAACATAGGAATGCCTTGAATTAAATTCACCTTTTCCCAGCAAATTTTGTTTTTCGTTCATTAGACGGGCGCTAGTGCTTTTATGTTTTAATGTGTCTTTGTATTTTTCTATGATTTCTATGAGAATTTCTTTTTCGAAAGTAGTAAATCACCAAAGTAACACGTTTTATATATGTAAAAATACAGCGAAACGGTCCGATGACTTATCTACATGTTCATAGTGTGTGACCAAGGCTTAGCTAATACATCGCAAATATACTCGCCGAGTATTAATAAAAATCCGTTAGAAAACAAGGTTGAGCGATGGCTTAACTAATACTAGTTTAAGCCTTTCTTAGTGCTAGAGTTGAAAAACTGGCCATAAATATTCCAACTCCATCTTTTCTAAACCACCTATGCCCCAGGTTTAAAATAACAATAGAAAGTTAAGTCATTGCTGACACCGCTCAAAGTAGAAAAATCCAATCGAAAGTTTAACTTTTGTCGAGCCCCGTTATTCACGTGCTGACTTAAGCGTTGTAAATATATCCGACATGGCTTAAGTCGGAGCTTAAGTCTTTACTTAATAGTTGAAAAACCGGCCATATGTGTATACACGGTATAGCATTACAAAATTAATAGTAATAATAATACAAATGTACCAACTTTATTGTCTGAAGGTTACATACTTAGTGCACAAATACAAATATCATACAACTTATTTCCAGTATGGCCTTCAATTAAATTTCATATAAATTAACATATACACAATCATATGGCCAGCAAAAATATGCAGTTGAACATATATATAAAGATACGCACGTCTACATAATTATATACGTCTCCTGTCAATGACGTGTGGATTTTGAAATTCATGCATTTGCTAGTGCAGTTTGAGTACCTATACTATTTATTTAAATTTACATTCTTAATTACAAGTGCATATTGCACGTGTTTTGTACATGAAAGGTGGAACATTTAGGAATAATAAAAACAATAAGACAATGAGGAATCATAGGAATGCTTGTAGCCTTACCTTGAATTAAATTCACCTTTTCCCAGCAAATTTTTTTTTTCATTAAACGGGCGCTAGTGCCTTTGTGTTTTAATTTGTCTTTGAATTTTCTCTATGATTTCTATGAGAATTTCTTTTTCGAAATTAGTAAATCATCAAAGTAACACGTTTTTTATATGTAAAAATACAGCGAAACGGTCCGATGACTGTATCTACATGCTCATAATGTAACCAAGGCTTAGCTAATACATCGCAAATATACCCGCCGAGTAGTAGTAAAAATCCGTTAGAAAACAAGGTTTAGCGATGGCTTAACTAATACTGGTTTAAGCCTTTCTTAGTGCTAGAGTTGAAAAATTGGCCAATACAGTCAATTTATAATTATACATTTATACAAAAATACACATATCTGAATTACTTAAATTTTCTTCGACCAACAGGTCTCAGATTAAAGAATTAATCTTAAATAAACATGATATAAACAAATTATCAGTATAACAATAACAGTTATGTTTTAAAAGAATTACCATGCGTCGCAAAGATTAATTCATGACAATTAGGATGTGCAAAAAGGAAAGTATGTTCCATAAAATAATATACATGTTCCAGATTTGGATAATAAGAAAATACATTTATAATTATTATTGTTAACCGAATTTGGAAACAAACGAACCGCGCCATGAGAAAACCAACATAGTGGTTTTGCGACGAGCATGGATCCAGACCAGCCTGTGCATCCACGCAGTCTGGTCAGGATCCATGCTGTTCGCTAACGGTTTCTCTAATTGCAATAGGCTTTGAAAGCGAACAGCATAGATCCTGGCCAGACTGCGCGAATGCTGGTCGCAAAGCCATTATGTTGGTTGTCTCATGACGTGGCTCAAATAACATTAATTAACAAAATTCTTGTTAATACAAGTAATTGAAGATGCCTAAGAAAAAGGACGTTTTATTTTCTCCTTATGAGAAAGAAGTTTTTAGAGCTTGTAGAGGACAATAAGATCATAGAAAGCAAATGTAACAATGCGAAAACGTTGTTTCAAAAGGAGGGGCTTTGACGGAGATAGTAACATAATAATATGTCTATATTTGAACTCTAAAAAGTTTCTCAAACATATCCAGGTAATCAAACACAGACATACTCTAATTTACCTCATGTACAACTGAAAACAAACCATACTATATATGAATTGAAATATGCTTTGACTCGGCGATCAACCTACTATAGATCAACTTTATGCATCGAGGCGTGTCTGCACTTTTAGCTCATAACAATACTGCGGTAAACGTCGAGAATATTATTATTATTATTATTATTATTATTATACCAGATTTATATAGCGCCCTTTTCATGATCAATTTCACGTTCAAAGGCGCTTTACATAGTTCAAATGCAGCCACACAGGGCGCATAATTCATCCTCTACTAGTACAGACACAGAGCGATCTGACCAGAGGGACAGAGTGAGACAAAGCCCCCACGACAGAGAGATCAGAAATCAGATACAGGCTTGTCCGGCTAACTTAGCCTAGCTCGTTGCGAATAGACAGCCTGGTTCTTTAACGTGCCCAGTTATATAGCACTGATACACGCAAGGATTGCCTGGGTTCCTGACCAGTACACCTCTAGTTGGGTGGGAAACACTGAAAAGCGTTTCTGGAAATTCCCGAGTAGCTGCCGGGGATCGAACACCGACCTCAGGATTGGAAGGCCAGTGTGCAAACCACTGAGCTATCCGTCCACCTTTTAATAGCGAATAAGTCACGCCTCACTAATTGTCGTTGAATTATATATACAGTAATCGAACGATAATTTTATATTTGTAAACAGACGCAGTCGGCTGTATTATTTACCAGTTTAGATAAATCACGCACAGACGCTATGGATTGGTATCTCAAATTGAATCTCGATGAACGAAGTACTAGATAAGCGCAAAGCGTAAGGTCGTTAGGTATGACACCAGGGGTCTGGAGTTCGATACTGGGTTGAAATAAACTTTTTAAACTTTTTTTTCAGCATAGGTACAGTACATTTTTTCACTGGCTTTGAAAATAATACGGTAATACAACATACACGGGTTTTTCCATGAACATTCAGTTATACCGATGGAATTCTGAAACGGACACAGCTGACGATTCTGCAACAGATACAGCGGACGAGCCGGAAATGAAATGAATTGTAAATTGTGTTGATAAAAAATTCATTGATATAAAAAAGGAAATAGAAAAAAAGTAATACACTTAATAAGAAAAAATAAAAAAGAAGACAAACTGAGAATCAAACTGAAATAAAACAAAAATAAGACAGGGCTACATAAAAAAATCCTGAGAAAATAAACCTCTTGCGAGTTCTCCATTCAACCAAATGTTAATTATTAATTGGACAAGTGTCATAACAATGCCTATCTAATTTTCCTTGATAACTGACCAACCTAAATTATCTTTCTTGGACTCGCCTGACATTTTCGCGCCATTTTTATTATCGTTCGCCGACTATAACAACCAGGTTTGTACAAGAAGTGTCTACTGAGAAATCATTACCGTGGGAATTTTGTCGTGCAACCCGGCCATATCTTGGCCAAGAATTGTAAAGGTTATCTAAGAAGGCGTTTTATGCAACCCGTTTGATCGGCGGATCACAATAACTCTCGCCTAATTAACTCTAGTTTATAGTTGTCTTGCTACCGTCCACATGGCATAAACACAGTTTTGAGCATTTCTGTAAATATCTTGCTTTTAACGAGTGGCAAGTAACAGTTTCCGCGAGAAACGTACTTGTTTTGAACTACTATTTTGTGAGTTTATTTTAATAAAAACAAGAGCTGTCTGTAAGACTACACGCTCGACTGTAAGACGGCACTCACGACTATTCGGATCGTTGACACAATGGAATTAACTGTTATATTCAAGCACGAGTTGTACTACTTTATCATTTTAATATTTTTGATCACTGGGAAGATCTGTGTGATGTTTCAATCCATTATATGAAGTGGTTACTGAGATTTTTTTAAAGTCGAACAAGGTCCATAGACTGGGTTATACCTCATCCAAGGTGTAACGCAGACGGCGTTGCCGACACCAGGGCGAGTAGAATATCTCTCCTTGTTCTTCAAATAGTCCAGCTAATAAAATGTATGACTGTATGAGTATAGAACTGAAGTTCTATTTTCTTTTAACTAGCTGTTTTTAATTCATAAAATGTATCTTCATACGACACTAATAATGGAAGAGCTTAATGGCCTCAAATGATTACAGTAACAGGATTTTAACGATCAATTAACGGTGCCCAGTCGAATATGACATTCTTTTATAAAGTAAATTTACACATAAATGTATCACTTGTGTATATCTGATTATATAATCAGCCAAGAAGAAAGTATTTGTTTTTTGTATTTAACGTGAGAGATTGCCCAGTGTATTTACTATATACAAAAAGGAAAGACATTTCGTTCATAGAACGAAATACACTATCTCAGTCAAATTTTAATCTTTTGGTGAGCAATTTGGCAAATTATTTGGAAAAAATTTCTCTAGTTCATCATAGTTAAGTCTTCTTCAGAACTTTTCAGATTTTGAAGAAATTATCCGTTTGGGCATCTTAATCTTCATACTTTTCCCATGCAATGATTATACATTCCTTTCAGCGGAAAGTAGGACACTATTGGCCGGTTGCAAGACATATCGCCCGGTAACTCGCGGACTAACGTTGAGCGGCGGGTTGACTTATCTACACATATTCTCGAGATTATCCCCAAGTCAAACGGGTTGCGCATGAAAATTTCAAGTTTCACTCAGTTGAGTGCTGGATTATCGGTATGTATATACAGGTACGGATCCAGAAATATTTGACTTGGGGCACCATTCTAGAACAAAACGTCAGGTGCCACCGAGGTGCATAGCGCAATGACGGGTAGATATGGGGCCATTAAATTGTGAATTGTTTGACTTGATTCACCCATAATATATTAGATAATTGGCCGGTTGCAGGAAAAATCGCCCTATATAATCATGAGCATTTCTTATACTGCATAAGTAATGCTCCATACAATTTTTAAAATATCTAGAAATATAATGATATATCTATTCTTTAAAAAAAACTCAGCTGCATTTATGATACGTTGTCACTGCACATCCTCTTATTTACTTCTTTAAATGTGTGAGTATCAAGTCAACCATTTATATAGTTTTCTAGTTATACTCAGGACGATCTTTTTCACTAATGGCCGGTTGCAAGACAGATCGTCCGATAACTCGCGGATCAACGCTGAGCGGCGGGTTGCGTTATCTACCTATAATCTCTAGGTTATCCCGGAGTCAAGTGGGTTGCGCATGAAAATTTCAAGTCTTACTCAGTTGAGTAAATGATGATCAGGGAATCATGTTTATTTAAGCATTCACATGTATAGTGGGTGTATGTGTACACACGGTGTAACATTATAAAATTAATAGTATTTATAATACAAACTTTATTTTCTGAAGGTTACATACTAAGTGTACAAATACAAATATTATACAACCTATTTTCAGTATGCCCTTCAATTAAATTTCATATACATTCACACATCTACACAATCAGACAGTCAATTTATTATTATACATTTAAACAAAAATACAAATATCAGAATTACTTAAATTTTCTTCGACAAACAGGTCTCAAATTGTAGAAGTCTTTAAATAAATATGATATACATACATTATAAGTATAACAATAATTATGTTTTAAAAAGATTACCATGCGTCACAAAGAATAATTCACGACAATTAAGATGTGCAAAATAAGGAAAGTCTGACCCATAAAATAATGTACATGTTCCAGATTTGGATAATAAAGTAATACACTTATAATTATTATTGTAAACCGAATTATTCAACATTCACACTCATTTGGAAACAAATAAACCACGCCATGAGAAAACCAACAAAGTAGCTTTGCGACGAGCATGGATCCAGACCAGCCTGCGCATCCACGCAGTCTGGTCAGGATCCATGTTGTTCGCGAACGGTTTCTCTAATTGCACTAGGCTCCGAAAGCGAACAGCATGCATCCTAACCAGACTGCCCGGATGATCTGGATCTATGCTGGCCGCAAAGCCAATATGTTGGTTTTCACATGGCACGGCTCAAATAACATTAATTCAACAAAATTCTTGTTAATACAAGTAACTGAAGAGGCATAAGCAGAAGGGCACTTCATTTTCTCCTAATGAGAAAGAAGTTTTTATAGAGCTTAAATAGAACAATATGATCATAGAAAGCAAATGCAACAATGCGAAAATATTGTTTCAGAAGGAGGGGGCTTTGACGGAGATAGTAACATCATTATTATGATATATCTGTATTTAAACTCAAACATATCCAGGTAATCAAACACAGACAAACTTTAATTTACCTCTTGTACAATTGAAAACAAACCATGTATTTAAACTGAAATATGCTTTGACTCGGCGATAAACCTACTAACAAGAATAGCGTTACGTTCTAAAAGATACGTTTCGAACAGAATGTATTAATCCGGAACCAGTAACAAATGCCGACGTACAGGTACAAGCTATAATTGATGGTGTACTAGCAGGCCTCAACAAAAAGATTCAACATCTTGAACACGAGAACGAGGAATTGCGAGCACGCGTCTCTAAACTGGAACGTGACGCTGACACAGCCGAGCAATACAGTCGGCGAAATTGTCTGCGTATCAGTGGCATTCCGGAACAACATCCCAGCAGCAAGCCTCAATCTGAAACACATGATCTTGAGACATCTTCTCAGATCAGTGATGAAGCTGACGACCAACAGACGAATCATGAGTTTACGGACGATGTAATCGTACAAATCGCAAGATCGCTAAATGTTGACGTATCACTCTCAGACATTCGACCGGTCACATCGTATCGGCCAACAGAAGCCCCGTAAACCAAGAGATATCATTGTAAAGTTCTCGTCTTATAGAGCGCGAAACGCTCTATACAGAGCTAGGGCTGGACTCAAATCTAGTGGCTACTCGGGTGTTTTCATTAATGAGGACTTGACACGGACACGGTCATCCTTATTCTACAAGGCCAGGCAACTAGTGAAAAGTCGTTACTTGACCGGTTCTTGGACATATGATGGAGCAATTATGATAAAGGACGCCCATTATAAGGTTCACCGTATTAGCTCTGAAGCTGATTTACTGAAGGCCAAAAGCCTACAGCCACTTCAAAGAGAACAGCAAGTTCAGAAAGTAAATGTTGACTAGTATGTGTACCGCATTGTTTGGCTGGAAGTATACAAAAGACATGATGACTGAATCACTCAACCGTTGACCTTAAATTATTGTATATGGCATAATATAGGATATTTATAAACATGTACCTGATCTAAAATACTGTGTTTTGATAATCAACGAATACTTCATATTCAAATCTCTTTTCTATGTGTTATTTATAAACAAATACCTGACCAAAATCCTAAACTTGCATCTTAACGTATGTATACCATATAATAATTGTCTAGATGTTACATAGTGTTTACAGGTATTATTTACTATAGATACAAAACTAATTGTAAGTATGTTCGGTACCTGCAGCCACTCAGTAGCTCATACTAGGTTTGTTTTTAATGAATTACTCTCTAAATTAGTGCATTCTAGAAGTTTATTTTTTTTTTTTAATCCGCATGCATTTATCATTGAATGTACGCTTGATTACTGCATCAGTCATAATACTCGGAATCATTACATTTTCTAAGTAGTTAAGACACTCACGATATTGCACCTGGTGGCTTAAATTGGGGCACATTTTAAACTTGTCTTCTATGTGTTATTTATAAACAATACCTGATCAAAAATTTCTGAAGTTTCATATTAACGTATGTATACAATATACTAATTGTCTCGATGTCACATTGTGTAAACATGTACTTTTAACTATAGATACCAAACTAATTGTAAATATGTTCGGTACCTGTAGCCACTCAGTAGTACATACAAGGTTCTTGACTAAATTATTCTCATTGGTTCATTTTTGAAGTTTATTTTTTTCACTGCATGAATTTGTATTGAGTGTACCTTTGATTACTACAACAGCCAAAATATTTAAAATCATTATATTTTTATAGTAGTTAAGACATTCATGATATTGTCGTACTTGTGTCTTAAAATCGGGTAAACTGTAAATTTGTTCTCATAACATAACACGTTCCATTTGCAGTTGACAGTTTCCATACTGTCAAGTTGTGACATAAACTAGCCCAATTGGGTATCAAATACGTTTTGTCATTAAATTTTGAATTAGTATTTTCTTTACCTGTGACATCATTCTGAGGATATATCAATTTCTCACCAGTCTGTTACAATGGGATGAAGTATTGGGAGTTTGTTCATGAAAAGGGGACTGGTACTATTCCATAATTATACAAAACGAAACTTACAGGTCAACAAGTTCTGTGTCAGCTAGCGAAATTTCTTTAAGCATATCGGGCATTTTGGTGTATCGAGTTTGAGATATGATTATGAAAATAAAATAGTGGAACCTTTGGAATGAAATTGTTATAGCGGAATTCCGCTAAGGCGTAGACTTCTGCTTATACATCACTTGACTTGGAAGCAGACGAAACAGTTTATTTGACTGGATAGCGTAATTCCGCTAACGAACATTTAACATAGATTATATGAGTTAACGGAATTTTCTAAGACAATGCTAAGCTGGTCAAACATTACAAAACTGTTTCAATGTAAATACTGTAGCAATGATTGAACTCTTCCACTCGCTTATACTACATAATTTTATTACACGTATTTGTATCGCTAGACAGATAACGTAGCGATAGCATGCATACTGAAAACATTACGAATACCTGTATCTACCCCGCATTACTCTCAGGTGTGGAGCAAATCAAACTTAATGAAACGTTACGAATCAGTTAAATGAACTGGATATTATTTTCGGCTATCTAAAATGTAGACATTTGAAATTTTGATAAGCTGACATTTTTATGAAAACGTTCAGTACCAAGAACTATTATGTTCTTTTCTTTAGATAACATGTGTAACTATAAAAGTCAGGATAATAAATGCAAAATTACTTCTTAATAATTTGCTATCAACAAAGTATCTACAATGTCTTTTATTTCTAGTTGTGATTTTAAAAAAAAAAGAGATTGCATTGTGCAATCGTCTACATTCCGATGAACAATGTCCAACGTGTTTTTGTTGTTGCTTTTTTTTTTTTTTTTTTTAAATATGAAAATTTACCCCTGTCAATTACATTGTCTTCCCAAGCCCAGTCAATAGTATATTAATGCAATATTTACATGCTGGTATATAATGTATGAAATGTAAACGGAACAATTATAAGTGCCTAAGCTGCACTGAATACGCTAATTTTCTACAAATTATACGCATAAAGATAGATACAATATTTTTATTTGTACACAGACAAATTAGAGTATAACTATTTATCATATATCTGTTTTATTTATCCATTCTTTTACGTTTATTGGCAACAAACAACATCCTTACAATATATGACCTATTGAATGCACGAACGTACCAAAAAGCTGTATTTTTCCAGTATTTGGACGGTTCAATATTTTCATGTTAAACATACGATAAAACCCGAATCGCGTGAAAATGTTCGGAATGTAATTATAAATCGGATGAAGTAGGCGCTCTATCTACAGCGTTTGATTATGGATGGATTAGTAAGCTTTACAATGAAACTCTCGTTAATACATGAAACATAATTCTTAGCATATATCCATGTACACAAAAGAAATATTTACGCACAAGAAACAGTCTGTAAATAAAGATAAAATCCAGAAATTAGTCAAATTATACAGCACCACAGAAATATGTTTAACACAAAACATGAGTCATGAATTAAAAGAGTTGAATAAACGATTTACTGGTGCATTTTTCAGAAGTTGGTATCATTTGAAACCATACAAATTCTTATTGATACACTGTCTTCTATATCTTATCTGTAAAGTTTTACATATTAACACTTCAAAATGTGGTCAGGTTAAATCAAATAGTACAAATTAGATCCATAATATATTCCACTATAGAAAATCCTGAAAATGATTCTTTGTAGATTCAAACTAAAAACATTGATGATTTAATAGTGCCTGTTAAGAATTCAACTGTTACGCAATGAGTTTTAGAATAACACAATGTACTTATTATCTTCCGTTTTTCTTCAATCAACTCAATATTCTAGCAGTAAATTATAATACTTCCTCTGACCTTATGTACTTGTGTAGCTTAGATTCCACAGGGATCAAATACTCTACTAGGGTCAGTCAGGTGATTCACCTGGATGGAACAAACTGACCGTTTCTTGACCTCACTCGCATTCATGTATTTTAAGGAAGCTCCTCCTACAATTCGTGTGTAGGGCCTACACCAGACTAGCTTATGAAATACTGTTCTACTTGTACGTGGACAAATATTTATGTTTTCCATTATTGAAGCAGTGAAAGTTGTTTCAACCAGCGCCCTTTAAAATATTTCGAGTAGGGTTAAATTCGGCCATAGACTGGCCATTTGACCGATGATAAAGAATTCGTCATTAAATTTTAGTTTTAATATTTTTTCTTTGATTCTGTGTAATAGAGAAAAATGCCAGTCTATTTTAAAATTTTTCTCAAGGAACGGATTGCAATATGATATTAGAAATATGCTTTAGACTGGCTATATTCACAATTTTAAAACAAACGTTTTGAATAATATTATACAACGGTCTAGGAGTTAGTCTAAATTGACTTTTGCGAAGACATATTTTCGGGTGTAAATAATGTCATGATATTGGTCCGTAGGACATTTAGACAGAAACGGTTAATGGAGGAGCAAATGAGAGGGCAATGCAGATATCCAAACAAATGTATTCTTACAATACATTTTCTCTCATTCCAAGGCATACATGACAATATGAGGCACACTATTACAAGAATACATTGTGAGGTATGTTGTTCAACGCGTCAAAGATTGGTGACGCTTTCATCCGAGGATTTTTTCTCACTTCAGTTTCTCATTAAAAAAGTAGGTACCGTAAGATGAAAATGTATTCTTACAATACTTTTTTCTCTCATTTCATGGCATACATGACAATATGAGGCACACTTTTATAAAAATACATAGTGAGGAATGTTGTTCAACGTGTCAAAGATTGATGACTTTTTCATCCGAGGATTTTTTTCTCACTTCAGTTTCCCATTAAAAAAGTAGGTACCGTAAGATGAAAATGTATGATGAGAGCTAAATCCTTAGGCCCCGTCTACACCAAAGCTTAACTTCCCTTATTTTTCTGCCAACTGCTTCATTCTTTCAAGTATTAATAGGTTTGCAACATAAACATTAGTAATAATTATTCACTAAGACAGCCAGTCGACTCCGTTATATTTACTTGAAATCACCCATAAAATTTCGATTACACCATGGCAATATAACTACCATTAACGCTCCCACTAGAGCCTTCAATGACTCCATTGTAAGGCAATGGTACAGAAATACCCCGACTAAATTTATATCCTGGCTGTTCTTTTCAGAGCATCTCAAATAACTACTGTTAATTCTGGAAATTCATCAAATAAAAGGTTTTATATTTGATTTTTTAAACTGTCCAAAAAATGTCAGTTGACCCCGTCTGTCCTTAATGTCATATATATTAATTCTCTCTTATTTTCTTTAGTCTATTTGGGCATTAACGCTTTCTAACTGGCTATGAAATAATGGTATTTTAATGTAACGATTGCCGGTATGCGGCCCGTTGTCGATTTACATTCGTGAAAATAGTAAACTGTAAAACTTGAAGACAGTTCGTTCAAATGTAATTTTCTGATAAAATGATTTGCTTGATTTTACCAGATATATTTGTCGACGCTCGACGATTACAACACTTTCCTTTAAATATATAATCAGCATGAAAATAGTATATCGGATCCTTTTATCTGAAATTACTATTTTACACTTATTAATTTAAAGGTGAATCCTGAAACACACTATACCAATTTAGACATCAGTCTCCAGATCTCATTTTTACGAGATCGCGAGTTGAGCGAAGAGCCTGAGCATATTATTGGATCACATCTTTGGTACGCGATCAGGGATCGAATCCGCGACCTTCCGCACCGAAAGCGGGCGATCTTACATTAGACAAAATTAATTCACTAAAATGATCTTGCTGTTACACTATGTAAATTTAGATGCATGAATCATAAATTACCTATAGAAAAAGGAAGATTTTACAATATTGCCAGAGAACAAAGAATCTGTCAATTATGTGATAATAGCCTGTTAGGCGATGAATTTCATTACCTCTTTAATTGTACATTCTTTAATAAAGTTAGAAAAAAAATATATTGATGGCTACTATTTTAAACGTCCTAATGCTTTTAAATTTTTCAAACTTATGAATTGTGAAGATAGAATGAAGTTAATTGGCAGTGTTTTGTAAAAACATAATGTCTAATGTCTTGCTTTAGATAATTTGCTAATTTTGAGGTGATGGGCCCGTATTCAAACTTGGTAATAACCGAGTGTGTTCTTGTTCCTAAGCGACTTGGCATTATTTAGGTGCAGATTATTTAGTGAGTTTATAGTTTGCCAATTGTGTTTCCGGGCCCGCTACCTTAACAACATTCTCATCCTCTTCTTAATTAACAACAAAACTTTCTTTTCTAATAGATAATTTTCGCGTTGTAAAACTATTGTAATATAGTAAACACTTCTACACACTTGAAACAAAATTTGTAATAAAATTAAACTATTCCTTATATATCTAAGGTTTACATAAGTATAATTTTCTCCACTGACATGAATGTTCAAGAAATAACATTTCATGATTTGAAATATTAAAATACTGCTGATACAGATTATGGACTTAAATACTTCTACAAATTACAATCAGGATTGATAAAAATGAATCAAATCATTTTCTTTGTTTAAAAAAAAAACAACAATTTTTCGTTTCATATTTTATGATTTTTCAACGAAATCACGAAGTTTTACGTGTCTTGGCGAAATGCATGTATTTACGTATGTTTGTAGCAGTATGTCAGGTACTGCTACCCGCAAAATTCACTTTATGCAGTACTTCTGCAAATTATGGTAAGAATATAACACGTACTAATTAGTTTCTTTTTGCAATTTTCTAATAAATATCAACAATAGGAAACTATTAACATGTCTCTTTTCATTGTTTAAACGGTTGATATGATATAATTGAATTTACGGTTGGTGTTTATGTAATTCAAATTCTAACCACGTTTAAAAAGAGCGGATGAATGAACTGAACAAACCAAGCGCTATCCGTTTAATTCTCGAATTCAAATTCTTGGCCCTTACTGATGTACCAGGTTTCACGTAAAATATGTTTTTAAAATTACCTCAGGAGTTACCATTATTTGACGACTTAAGGACAGACAGACATGCGAATGACCGTACTAACAGAGAAAAATATTTAACATGGATATTTTCAATATGATGATGTATCAATGTTCATAATAAAACCGTCAGTAGCTTGTATGTTATGAAAGAGCCGACTTTAGAGACTTTAATTATTTTTTTGCTATGGTCACACTTTAAACATAACAACACAATAAAAAACGCGCGCGTTCTCTTATATTTGCCCTGTTACTGTATCAATGCCAATTAACACTTATAAAGCTAATTTAGTGGAAGGCGGCACTCCCAATCTCCGTACGTCAATTGAAAAAAATCCTTACTGCCATGTCAAAAGTTCTAACTACATTTCTAAAACTGTACTTAGCCTAGAACTTTTGAAATCTGTTTGCAAATAATACGTGAAAAACATGCACACATTTGATAATAAATACTTACGACATGAAACGCACGTGCATTGTTTTCCCGGCCAAATGTAATACAGAGTGCATTAGCAATGAATTCATTTAAGTCTCAGACTTCAGGACCAGAAAAGATGATATTCAAACCCAAATGTAATGAAAAAGAAATGAGATGTAATGAAAAAGAAATGTAAAAGTTTAACTAACTCTGTTATTTAAAAGTTTGTTTTTGCTCGTTATGCGTCTTCAATGTTGACTTTTTCATTTATATCTGAACCGTATTTGACTATATCAGAGCCCAAAATACAATTCTGAAGTTTACAGGAAACGAAGTTTAGAAAAATGAAAACTTAGTAAATTCTTAAAACATCAGTGCTGTTATAATAAACATCTGTACCACGAAGCTAAAAACAGATTTCCATAAAACACTCAACTTTTGCATATGCACTAAGGAAACGTTTGCTAAACCTAAATCTTGTTAAATCCGATATATACATGTATATAAGTCTCCATTTTTTAAATGAATTCAGGAAATTTGAGACAATAACTTTTCCGTTATAAATGGTTATTGGCTCTAATACATCGTCTCAAACAGCAAGAAAGGAGGTTAGAAACGATAATAAATCAGGTAAACTGACCGTCAGACCATCTGACCTTGTCTTGATACTGATCTTATCATTTATCTCAATAAAACGATCATTTCTGCTGTAAAATGGCAATTTAGACATCGAGCCAGTATTAAGACTAATGAACAACAGATGTAAATAAACTATCGAGACTCTGTACTGTATACCAGGCGTCAATTTTTCGACAATATTTTTTTCTTGCACAACTTACTCTACAAGTATCATAATCTATTTTACTTCATCGAGCTAAAACATAAACAAGAATGTGTTTTACCAGTTATATGCGAACTGAACATATATTCATACGCCGTTAAGATTACGTTAGGTTGTATTTAATATTTATGAATAGTGTCCCACTCTTGAAACTTTCGAAACCAGTGAATCAGGAAATATTTAATAGACTATTTTTCATTATTTGTAGTACGTCAAAACTGCAATTTGATAAGAACAAATATTTTGCTTTAGAATTTGTGAAGTTTGTAAGAACTCAGACTTTTAAATTTCCCTTAGATATTGTTAATTGTCAGTTATGTTTTTGTTAAATTTTGACGACAAAAACATTATTTTGTTATAATTGCTGTGAAGTTTAAAAAATGGATAAATGATCATCAAAACTCAAAACTTAAGTAGATCTACATCTAGAACGTTGAAAGTTTGATATGTTATATTAACACTATTTTCTTTTTCTTATTTTTTTCTTTATCTTATAGTGAATACATTGTAAGTTAGAAATAATCTTCGGAATCTCTGAACTATAATTATAAATAAAGTATGTAAGATTCCTCAGGATGGGAGATAGAGGTTATAATCATTGTCTAATTTACGTGATCTTGTTCATGGCAATAACTAAGACTTAATTTTATAAAATCAGAAATATAATTTACTTTACATTCTAGTATAAACTTCTAAAATGGATCGTGAAAGTCAAAGTAATTACATAGAGGATATTTGTTTGTTTTGAGTGAATATGGAATATATCTCACTGAGAAGTGAGAAAATTTCAAATATTTTCACGAGCGCGTAGCGCGAGTGAAAATGTGAAAATTTTCTCACTTCTCACTTTTACTGTTTGACCGGATGGTTATGCCTATTCTTCTATACTGTGCAGAAATATGGGAAGAATGTAATGTAAAAGATATAGAAAAAAAATACACATGAAATTTTGCAAAAGAATACTAGGGGTAAAAACTCAGACATCAAATATGGCTGTCCTAGGAGAGCTAGGTAGATATTCTTTGTCAGTTATGTCAGTTATGTGTAAAGAAAGAGTAATAAAATACTGGTTTAAAATTATGAAAAATAAACAGTCTATCATGTACAAAATATTCATAAATGAAAGAGAACATGTGAATGGAACCAATTGTTTACCATGAGTTAAATCTGTGAAAAAGTTTTTAGACGAATTAGGTTTTGGGTATATTTTCTATCAGAACGATATCGATGACCAGTTATTTCCTATGTTAAAACAACGATTGAAAGACCAGTTTACTCAAGAATGGCGTGCCTCCATAGACAGCTGTACAAAACTAGAGTATTATAGAAAAAGTAAAACATCATTTGGTTTTGAAAATTATTTGACTTTTTGCGAAAATGATCACCTAAGGAGGTTAATCACATGTTTTCGTTTATCATCTCATCGTTTAGCTATAGAAACAGGGAGATATAATGGTGTAGAAAGAAATAATAGAACATGTCAAAATTGTACCAATTTAGTTGAAACTGAGTACCATTTTATTATGTGTCGTCCTAAATATAGAGAGCTAAGAAAAATGTTTTTACCAAAATATTGTATGAACTGGCCAACAATTGAAAATTTTATTACACTTATGAAAACAAAAAATCAGAGAAT